>NC_056747.1:188804427-188959427 GCF_019279795.1 Protopterus annectens | reverse complement strand
ACATAAGCATAAATAGTTTGTCTTAGAGAAACTTCTAAATGTACCTTGAGTTGAAGAATTCTCTGGTTTCAATTTTATTTTGAAGGAGACAGATTTTTGGCAACAAGTGACAAAGCTATGCAAGGGATAGTACCTGATGCCCTCATATTAGTAAGGACAAGATCCAAGATGTTATTTCCCCTAATGGGTACTCTGATTAATTGTTCCAGGGCATTTGTATTGACAAAGCCCATGAATCTCTATGCTTATGCACTAGTTGTGATATAGCTGGATAATTTAGATTACCTAGAAAAATGGGGTCTATATTATGTGATCGAAGAATCTCTTCTTCGAATGTATAATAATTGACACATATACAGTGGACGCTGTAAACCTCGAATAACCACATCCTCAAATATTTTCCTTGGGTAAAAATTCAGTTGGCCATTATCAGGAATTGCCCTTTCCTTCAATGTAGAGTGATCTCGGAGTTGATATATTTAGTTAGGGGGGTGTGCCCCCCACTTAATTAGTGTTTTAATGTTTGTTTTTTATTTTATGGCCACGTGAATTTTTCCCGAGGAAAAAATTATAGGACATGGCCATTCACACTTTACAGCATTCGCTGTATATGTGTTGATTAGTATGTGTTCGAAGAAGAGATTCTTCGATGACATAATATGGACCCAGAAAAAGGTATATGATTTAATACTGAGTGATTCTAGTTCCTGTAGATAGACATTGTGGCTTTCTTGGGTCATAGACGGAATTCTATACCTAGCTCTAAGACCTTTCTGATGGTTATTTGGACATGAAGAAGCTGAAGTGGATCATGCTGCTTTACCAGCCTTGATGTGAGTCTCTTCTGGATGTAGATTGAGACACCTCCACCTTTTTTTGTCTCCTAGAAAGTAGTTGGTCTAAACATGTGGAAGGCATTATAACCCTACACAGCCAGAGTTCTGTCTGCCATTATAAACCATGTCTCAGTCACTACGCAATGTCAATGTCCCCCACAGTAAGAAGGGCTTGTAGGGAGTGGAGTTTCTTGTTAAGGCTCCTAACATTGATCAATATCACATCCATATTTTCCTTTGCTTGTTTTGTTATGTTGGCAGGTTTATCAGATTGGCATTGCCTAAAAAGGTGGTGTGGACAACGTTTATGCAAATAATCAAAACCCTAGAGGGAGCAAATGCATGCCATCCCTGGTTAAGCATCATGATCTGTCAATCATATCCTCCCCAAGCTGACAAATATTATCCCACTGTTGAATGAATCCAAAAAGTTATCCAATTATTGAAGTTAGTTATTTTTTGCTCACATTGTGGCATCATCCTTGGAGAAGGTAGAATGCTGCTCAATGCTAGGTTCATACCTTCCTGGGACACATAGTCTGATATCTCCATAGTGTGTTGCTCTTCATATGGTCCAGGGAAGTACACCTCAAGTCAATGACATCCACATGTACCATGTCAGAGTCATACTGGTACTTAATGCTCAAAGACCTGAGTGCATATGTGATCTGATAGGCCCTGGTACCAGACAAGCAACCATCCATCAGTTTTCCCTTTCTCATCCCAGTAAGAGGCACACCTGGATGTCTTACAATGGAGTCACACTTGGATGTCTTATAATGAAGTCACCTATAACAAGAGGTCTTCCTGTTTGGTGTTCAGAGCTCTCAGTTTATTATTAGTGAATCTTTAATAAAAAAGTTAATATTTTATCATATAACTTAATAACCTTAAATAACTTCACATTTTAAAGTACCTTGCCATTTTGATATTGTTTGTTCTTCCTGCTGTTGTTCTAGCTCGCCCTCTGACATAGCTTATACTGCATTTGTGATTGCAACACTTTTGACCATAACCTCTCCAAGGAAGCTGAATTTACTCTCTGATAAGCCACTGTTGCTAATTTAAATTAATTAATCTGTCTGCATCAATCCTCTGCAAATGTGTCACTGTAATGTAGTCATTGTTTTTCCTCAGTGGTGTTGAAGAAACTTTTTGTGATTCCTCAACTATGGTTTCAAGGAAGTGTCAGTCTGTGGGACTGCCCAGCGTGCCAATGTACCTGGCTTCTGTTCTGATAGCACATATTCTATTATTTCCTATTATGGAGTGTTTGTAATGATACCAAAGAAAGTTTGTCAAGTCTTGAAAACATGGAATAGTACAACTCATTTTCTTAAACTTACTACTTGTTTTAGTAAGGAATCTATAAAGTTTCTTGACATTTTAATTTATAAGGACTTAGAAACTAGCAAGATGTCAACAAAAATTCAAAGATAAAATGTTAGTAGTAATACATTCCAACATTTTGGTAACATGACCCAGACAAAACAAATATAGTTATGGGACAAATAGAATACGTAACCTGATTGGCTACTGATATTGTAAATGTTATTAAAGAAAAGGATGATTTAAGGAATAGGTTCCTAGTTAGGAATTATCCATATAAAGTATTATAGGTTCATAGGTTCATAGGTTGGTACTAGGCTATCAGCCCTAGGGCCTATACAAGCCTAGCCATAACAATTCCCTGGCTATTTCTTCCCACATTATTTACTTTCCTGGACCCCTGTCTAGCAGGGCGACTGACGTGATCCCTGGGGTGAATTTTCTTTCTCCCATCCAATCGTCAAGGTTCCTCTTGAAGAGGTCCAAAGAGGCACTCTGCTTGACATGTATGGGCAATCTATTCCAGAGTCTGGGGAGTCTCTGGGTCAGGAACCTATCCCTCCAACATGTTTTGTTTATTGTGATGACAAGGTTTAGATCCCTGGAGCATGTAGCTCTGAGGGATTGGGATTTCTTTAAGTGTAGCATGTCCAACAGCTCTGGGTTTGACATGGCCTTGTATGTTAAGCAGAGATCACCTCTGAGTAGACGATATGCGACAGAGTATAGCTGGAGTTTTTAAGGCGGTCAGCGTAGGGCATCTGCTTTAGGCCTGTGATTCTTTTAGTGAGGTATTTGAGGCCTTTCCAGTTGTTGCAGATGTCTTGAGAGGTACATACCAAATGGGGCGTTGTATTCTATAATGGGTTTAATGAGGGATGAGTAGAGTGGGACAATGACCTCCTTTTTCTGGATGAAAAGCCCTTCGTGATGAGGTGTGCCACATAGAAGGATTTCCTGACTGTTGTGGCGATGTGGTTATTGAAGGTGAGACCACTGTCCACCTGTGTCCCTAAGTCTCTTATCACACTTTCTGTGTTTAGTGTACTGCCACCTATATGGTAATTCATGGATACATGTTTTTTCCCAAAGGGATAACAATACATTTCTTGGCATTGAGCTTGAGTCCATGGCTCTGGCACCAAGCATCTGTTTCTGTAAGGCCCTTTTGTAGAGTATCCACATCATTTGGGGATTCAATAATGGCTCCCAGTTTGCAGTCATCTGCAAACTTTGTTAGCCAGAGTCCCTTAGTGTTGACCTGTACTTCAGAGAAGTAGATGCCAAACAAGAGTGGCCCCAGGACTGAACCCTGAGGTACTCCACTTGTCACTTGTCTGGAGATGGATTTGGAGTCGGCTACTTTTACAGTGTGGGTTCTATCAGTAAGCCATTTAGCAACCCATTGGGTGACATAGGGATTAATGCCCAACTATTACTTCCACTATAACTTGTAATATTGTAATTCTAGAAGTTTGTGTTGTAATACAAGATAATATCATCAGCAAATTATTAGCTGGAACTAAATCAGAGTTAACATATTTGGTAGGTTCCAGGGCCGTTAATGTTATTATTAATGTTATTATTATTGTTATTATTATTATTATTATTATTATGGAAAATTGACATACATTGAAAACTAATCCTAAAGTAACAGTTATTGGTGAGAAACCTGTTTTTGCCTTAACAGACAAAGAATGTTTATATGCTTAGATTCTAATGACTACAAATTCATTGTGGAAAGTTTCATTTTTTATAGTTCATTTTTTATAGTTCCGTGCATAAATAAGTTATAGGTCGAAAGTTTTCTTTAAGTGTAAGGTTGTTCATTTAATAAAAGTTGTACAGTGTTCAAGCTATAATTCGACATTGGGAGGACTACTAGAATGATAAAAGTAGAATATAAATAAATACAAAATGAGAATAATACAAAAGAGAAGATATGTGAGATGGAATGGGTTTAGGTATTCAAGGTGGTGGTACAGATAATGCTTGGATACCCATCCATCCATCCTCAATCCCTTTTGTACATGGGGTTGGGGTATCACTTCAACAGTGGCAATCATCTCAAGCCAAGGTTTACACCACCAGGTGGCTAGCTCTGCCATGGTAGTTCATCTGTACCACTCTCTCACACACACTCACACCTATGACCAACCTAGAGTGTCTAGTCCACCTAATGCATGTCGTTGGAGTGTGGGAGGAAACTGGAGTACCTGGAGGAAACCTACATGACTGCAGGGAGGACATGCAGACTCTGCACAGAAGGCAGCCCAGGTGAGAATCAAACTGGGGAGCCTCTTGCTGTGAGGCGACAACACTAACTGCTGCACCACTGCAGTCACCTTTGGATACACCTTTGGATACACCTTTGGATACATAGGATGAAAAATGGCAAATTCTGCTAAATTCTTATTATTCAGCTGGGCTTAATGATGCCCTTACTTTTAATGAGAATTATAAGCAAATGACTTTGAATCACTGATATCACTGTTTTTTTAAATCATGTTACTTTGTTATATAATTTTAAATATTTAATTTTTATGGTTCTTCATTTGAAAGTGGTTTCTAAAAATAATTTTACTGTAATAATTGAGTTCTTTCTTTTCCTGGCATCCACCCTCATTTTTGAGTTTTGTTAAGTTTTGCAAATAGGTATGTTGATACAGGTACTAGATGTCATAATTATGGAATATTGGTTGAACCTGTGGCAAAAATGAGCCCATTGTGGGAAAATGTATAGATATTTGAGGAAGCATCAATTAAGGAAAATGTGAAGTAACATTTGAGTAGGAGGAGTCAGCCTCTACCAGTACTAGTATGGGGCCAATCCTGGAGGAGGAAGTAGAGATTTTGGCAGGGTGATTCAGGTTTAATCCAGGACTCAAAGCTACTAACAACATTGGTTATATTACTGCAGTATGACGTGAGCTCCATCATGTTTACTGCTTATACCACCTATGTATAGAAAGGCTAGTGCTGGGAAGGAGTTGCTACCTTTGCTTGTAGAATAGTGATTTGGGGGTGATTCTGAAGGCTTTGGAGATGGCTGTGTGGGTTAGCTGTTCTTTCAGGATTTGTTTTGATGTCACCAGGTAGTAGAAGGACCAGCAGAGCTTTATAAATAAACTTTAGACTACAGGTGGCCTGATGAAGTTAAGGATGTGGGTTATTTTCTGATGTATAGGGTGTAATGTATAAAAGCAGAGAAGATAATATGGGATTTCAAACCAAGAGATAAGTTTGGAATGTGTATTGGTGGCAAAATATGATGTGGAGTGCTATTCAGTGGAGTGAAAGTGTTGTAAGGTGCTGTTATGGCAGAAATTATGCTGGAGCATGTGACCAGTGAAGTGTATGATGGGATAGAGACAGAGAGAAATAGTAAAATATATAATGAGAAGGATGCCAGTTTGACATTTACACATCTGAATCATTCTAAGAGGAGGAAAAATGTTTTTTAAAAGGAGAGGTTGTAGGTGACGGACTGAACTACCTCTTTAACTAATAATGTGGGTGGTGTATTACTAGATGTTTGTTCTAGTTTCCAAGCTGTCACCATCAGTTTGGGACAGTGCTATGATAGCAAATGTTCTTGTTTATTGGTATAAACATGGCTATCTCCTGCCACTGTAGCATGTGACAAAATCAAAATGGAGCATGTACTGTGATGCGTTGATAGATTTTTGGAGATGCTTTGTTTCTGATTCTATGATAACCACAATGGAGCTATAACAGAGCTTTGGGAAGTGAGGTTATGGTAAAGTTCTATGACAATATGTAAGCTTTATAGCTATTTAATAACCAAGCAAATGGAATGCTGTGTGCAACACCGCTCTCAGCTGTATGCAAGAGAGACCATAGTTACAGAGAGAGCCCTGAATGCCATCAAGTCTCTGTCAACTATGTCTGAACCTGGTGCTGAGCTCACCTTGGAGGAACTCAATGATACACTCTTCTGGAAAATCCACTGGAAAAGATGATATTCCCTCAGAAATCCTTAAATGTGCCAATGGTACCTTAATCTCAGTGCTATATGCAATAATTTGCCAATCACAGAGGAAAGGTAGTGTACTGCAAGATATGAGGGATGCTAACCTAGTGACTATCTATAAGAATAAGGGTGATAAAAGTGATTGCAACAGCTATCGTGGCATTTCCCTTCTCTGTACCATGGGGAAGTTGTTTGCATGTGTTGTCCTAAAGAGGGTCCACATTCTTGCAAAGAGAATGCACTGGTTGAGTCATGTCTCATGCATGACAGATGGCCGAATACCAAAAGACTTCCATTTTGGGGAGCTAGAGTCTGGAAAGAAGCCAAAAGATAGACCCAAATTGCACTAAAAGAATATATGCATACATGACCTCAGTGCTGTCTTCATCAGTGCAAACACCTAGCATTCTCTCACCTCAGACAAATATGTCTGGGAAGGGAAGTGAAGGAACCTCTCGCTATGTTGGAAACCACCTTAGCAAGGACAGCAGAGGATAAGATAGCCCTCAGGAATATCCATGCCCATTATACAAGACTGACTCTGCCTACTGCTGCTCAGAATGTGGAAAGGGCTGCCACTCCCGGACTGGATTGCATAGCCACAAAAGATGCTGCTTGAATCAGTCCAATAGAAGTGCAATCCTATGATCCTTAGGGATCGATGAATGCCTACTACTATAGCTAATGAGAGCTAAAATCTATTGTTAAGTTAAATGTTATATATCTTTTATTAGCTGTTGAACTTGTTAATATTAATACACATAATGAGGTTTAGGTTTTGGGACCAGGATAGTCTGTGAATGTTGTGTAATTGTGTTAGCTGACAAGAGAGAAGTTGAAGGTAGAAGTTGAATCTACCATCAGGTATGATAGTTTTGTTGGGAAAGAGTAACAGAATAATTTTATTTATTATTTATTTGCAATTTGTTAACCGGGAAAGTCCACTTGGCCTTTCAGAGCCCATTTTCAGTGGAGGCCCGGGGAGAAAAGCTCCTCATACTATAATGAAATTAGAATTTTATACATAGGTAGTATAACTAACAAATAATTGGCATACAAAGAGAGAGAAGTAATAAAATCCTTCAGCACAGAAGAAACCTGGGCCCTGGTGCAGTATAAAAATCCAATTTATTGACACAAAGAGTTGAGCGCTTTCGTTCAAGGATCTTCATCAGAACTGCTGCAATCTTACCCCACAACCACATTAATAGTCCACAGTTGAGTCACATGACTCAATTAACAATCAAAATTAAAAGATACATTTTCAGTTAAAACTAAATAATCAAAACATTAAATATATATTTTAGTTGCAAACTGAAACTAAAATAGTCCTATAAAACTTTAAAATTTTTTTTATAATTGTAAAAGTTTAAGTTTTAAAAGTGGAACTAGAGAAGAGGTTCATTCAAGCCAGGGTAGGTACTAGCATTTAGCTTTACCTACCAACATAGTTCCTTAAAATTCAAGTGTTCTTCCGTCACTCTACCCTGTATGTCAAACTTAATAGAATCCACCACAAAAAAAAATGTAAAATTATGCCCTAGGTTATTATTAATGTGTCCAAACAGTGAATTGGTGGCTTTAGCTTTTTTAATATCTAAAAAATGTTCGTACATATGATCTCTCAATCTTCTAGAGGTTTTGCCCATGTAGAAACAGGAACATTGAGTGCAGTGGGCAATGTACACAACATGGGAAGAGTTACAATTATATTAATGATTAACTCCAAGTTTGTAATTATTAACTACCAAAATGTCTGTGTTGGACACACGTGGGAATTGCTTACATGCATCGCATCTGTGTGTCCCAATTCTGGGAGTTCTTCCACCCCTAAAGTTGTCTACTCTTTCTAAAAGCTGCTTGAAAGTAATATCCTTCCTATAAGTTATTTTTGGTTTAGCACCTAATTTGGCTTTAACCTCTGGATCTGAAGAAGCTATCCACCAATATTTACATATAATATTAATGATCTCTGGGGAATCAAGATTGTATGTACAAATAAAGGACCTATATCCCAACAAGATTTGTTTGTATTAATATTAAAGGAAAAATTACCGCTTAAAATGGGAGCATAAATACCATATTCTCTCTCTTTTGTACTATTTCTGAATAAATCCTAAATAGGAACTCGCTTGTATACTCTCTGGCCAAAAATATCTTGCTAATCTTATCAAATTCTATAATGATTGAGAAGCCTCTGACACCACTCTTGCTAGCCTGATGTATTGGCCTTTAACAATGGCCTTCTTTTGGTGTATTCTATGCCCACAAGTGAAGTGTAGGTAAGTATTAGAGAAAGTGTTTTTTCGAAAGATGTTAGATATATGTGTTGTTAACTATATCTTTACTAATATGCACATCCAAAAAAGTAATTTCCTTATAGTTAACCATATGTGAAAATTGTAAAAAGTCCTCAGTATGATTAATGTAAACCTAAAACTCATTTAGTTGGTCCAAGGTACCTTTCCACAATAATATAGGATGTTGGTCATTATACACCAGATTTTTGGATGACATTTTTTTATTGTGGCAAGGTACCTTGGACCAACAGATATATATCTAACATGATATTTTAATAATTAATTAATAATTAATTGATTAATAATTAATATTATTCCTGGGGCTGAGGATTGGCATAATGTTTAAGCTGTTTACCGCATGAACACAAGGTACAGTGTTTGATTCTCACATGGCTAGGCATGTAATAATCTGCAGACTGATTGTCTAGTATTTATTTTTACTAGATCCAAGGATTTAAAATTTGCTTGTAACATAAATAAGACATGCTCTGGAAGCAGAGTCCATCCCTAACCCTATTTAAGTGTAACCTTGACCAATGGATGGGAAATCAGAAATTCACTCTGGGTCAGGACAAGGAGACCTGGTGGTGGAATGAAGAAGTACAGGAGAGTGTACAGAGAAAGAGGTTGGCGAAGAAGAAGTGGGATTGTCAGAGAGATGAAGAAAGTAGACAAGAGTATAAGGAGATGAGGTGCATGGCAAAGAGAGAGGTGGCAAAGGCTAAGGATAAGGTGAATGAAGAGTTGTATAAAAGGTTGGACACTAAGGAGGGAGAAAAGGACCTGTACCAATTGGCTAGACAGAGGAACCGAGCTAGTAAAGATGTGCAGCAGGTAAGGGTGATAAAGGATAATGAGGGAAACGTACTCACAAGCGAGGAGAGTGTGTTGAGCAGACGGAAAGAGTACTTTGAGGGGCTGATGAATGAAGAGAATGAGAGGAAGAGAAGGTTGGATGATATGCGGATAGTGAATCATGAAGTGCAGTGAATTAGCAAGGAGGAAGTAAGGACAGCTATGAAGAGGATGAAGAACGGAAAGGCTGTTGGTCCAGATGACATACCTGTGGAAGCATGGAGGTGTTTAGGTGAAATGGCAGTGGAGTTTTTAACTAGATTGTTTAATGAAATCTTGGAAAGTGAGAGGATGCCTGAGGAATGGAGAAAAAGTGTTTTGGTACCGATTTTTAAGAATAAGGGTGATGTGCAGAGCTGTAGTAACTACAGAGGGATTAAATTGATCAGTCACAGCATGAAGTTATGGGAAAGAGTAGTGGAAGCTAGGTTAAGAAGGGAGGCGATGATTAGTGATCAGAAGTATGGTTTCATGCCAGGAAAGAGCACTACAGATGCAATGTTTGCTCTGAGAGTGTTGATGGAGAAGTACAGAGAAGGTCAGAAGGCGTTACATTGTGTCTTTGTGGATTTAGAGAAAGCATATGACAGGGTGCCTAGAGAGGAGTTGTGGTATTGTATCAGGAAGTCAGGAGTGTCAGAGAAGTATGTAAGAGTGGTACAGGATATGAACGAGGGTAGTGCGACAGCGGTGAGGTCTGCGGTGGGAGTGACGGATGCGTTTAAGGTGGACGTGGGATTACATCAAGGATCAGCTCTGAGCCCTTTCTTATTTGCAATGGTGATGGACAGGTTGACAGACGAGATCAGACAGGAGGCCCCGTGGACTATGATGTTTGCAGATGACATTGTGATATGTAGTGAGAGTAGGGAACAGGTGGAGGAGACCCTGGAGAGGTAGAGATATGCTCTAGAGGGAAGAGGAATGAAGGTCAACAGGACTAAGACAGAATATATGTGTGTGAATGAGAGGGAGGACAAAGGAATGGTGAGGATGCAGGGAGTAGAGGTGGCGAAGGTGGATGAGTTTAAATACTTGGGATTAACAGTTCAGAGTAATGGTGAGTGTGGAAGAGAGGTGAAGAAGAGAGTGCAGGCAGGATGGAGTGGGTGGAGAAGAGTGTCAGGAGTGATTTGTGACAGATGAGTACCAGTAAGAGTGAAAGGGAAGGTCTACAAGAGGGTAGTGAGGCCAGCTATGTTATATGGGTTGGAGACAGTGGCATTGACAAAAAGGCAGGAGTTTGAGCTGGATGTGGCAGAGTTGAAGATATTAAGGTTTGCACTGGGTGTGATGAGGATGGACAGGATTAGGAATAAGTATATTAGAGGGTCAGCCCAGGTTGGAAGGTTTGGAGACAAAGCCAAAGAGGCAAGATTACGTTGGCTTGGACATGCGCTGAGGAGGTATGCAGAGTATATTGTGAAAAAGATGCTAATGATGAAGCTGCCAGGTAACAGGAAAAGAGGAAGGCCTAAGATAATATTTATGGATGTGATGAGAGAGGACATGCAGGTGGTTGGTGTGACAGAGCAAGATGCAGAGGACAAGAAGAAATGGAAACAGTTGATCTGCTGTGGCGACCCCTAACGGGAGCAGCCGAAAGAAGAAGAAGAAGACTCTGGGTCAGGCCCTCATGTCTCTGAAAAACAGAGGCAGACAGTAATGCACAAATTAACATACCCCCCCCCCAGACACACATAGCCTCTAAAATCTTTCTAACTATCATATCCCCTCCTAATAAATGTTAATGAAACATAGGGACACAATTGGGTTGGTATGCATGGCTAGGCTTATAAAGGACATGGTGGTTATTAGCTTAGTATATACTTATGAACCTATGAATTTATGATTGGGTCTATATTACTGGTGAACTCCTGTTCACTGACACCTAATCAATGAAAATTGCTTCAACAATTCGCTGAATTTACTTAGGGCAAGGAAATACTTACCCGAAGAACAATGGAGCAACATCTACGTCAATCGAACCCACCCAATGTGGGGGGCTTTGCCCTCCACACCCCCCAACTATATATACCAACTCCAAGATCGCACTACAGTGGAGAAAATGACAAAGTTCTGTTGTTGGCCAGCTACATCCTTGCCCTTAGTAAATCCAGTGAATCTCTGAAGCAATTTTCACTGATTAGATGTCGGTGAATAGGTGTTCACTGGAATATGATTTCAGCAAAGTAATATAGACCCTTTATGATCTAGGTAAGTCTTTAAAGAATTTACTATCTTTAGTTATAAGTTTAAAAAGATATAGACTTGTTGTTGTTGTTTTCTTTCAGCTTTTCCCGGTTAGGGGTCACCACAGCGGAACTCCGATAGACTACAATAACCAAACAAATATAAATGAGTAAAACTCTACTCGACCAAACATTATCAAATATGCAAAACAAATGTGTATAAAGCGTTACTTCAGCTATTCCAGACACAAATTACAAAGCAGACATGTAATCGCATATAAATCAATAAAGAAAGAAAGAACAAATATAAAAGCTACTCTAGAAGTACCAGAGTCTGAAACAAGATACACAACACATACTCAATATAATCAAAAAAACACACTTTAAAGTGGGAAAACTCTACAGACATAAACATTTCATGGATAACCACACCACAAAAACTCTAGCCAACTCCTTCCTACTCCCATCCCTCTTGTATGAGGCCCCCATCTTTACCACCCTGCACACATCTCTAAAAAACAAGCTCCGGTCATGTTATCACAAAATCTCTAAATCTCCAACTACTGTAGCTAACCGCACTCAGCATTGTCAAGCTCTTAAACTAAACTGGCTTGAATTCCTTCATTACCTTACTTATACACAACTGTCTCTTGCCCAGGAAATTTTGTACAGATCCAACAGCTACCCTTCCTTAAAACATATTTATTTTCTGCTTCCTATCCCTCATTACCTGCTCCTTGAACTACTTTCCTTTGCATCTCCCTATCTCACTCACAAACACCTCCCCTCTTTCTGGACTAATCTCTTCTACTAAACCATCTCTCATATTTTGTTAAGTATCTACCACTACTACCTCCCCTCCTTATCTCGCACGGTCCTTCTTTACTTATCATCATACATTATACTCTCTTATCTATCTCACAATGTTTCTCCCATCTTCTTCCAGTCCTCCTTATTTCAATCACTAACGCACACAACCGTTGTCTTTCCTCTCTCTGCACTTCTATCAGCTCTATTTCCTCATTAAACATAAAATCCATCTACTGAAACTGATACCTTATTCTGCTTTAATGTTGCATCCATAACTCCCACAGAGCTTGCTATTCTAACCAGCAATAATGTACCTTAAATTGTAATCCCACCTATATGACAATCTGCACTACAGAAAAGAACATATGTTTTACTTAACGTCTGTATTCAGGCCGAGAAAAGGATGCTTGTATTGGCCTAGATAACAAAAAAAAGCAAAATTTGATCAACTTGCTAATCTATAAATGTCTGTAACCGTTATTATGAAAGTGTAATGTTTGCTAAAATTGTATAATCTTTACTGTTTGTTATTGTTTTGATTGAGCTTTTTTCCCTGGGCCTCAGCTGAAAATGGGTTCCTGGCCCAGTTGGACTTTCCCGGTCACCAAATGACAATAAAATAAATAAATAAATAAATAAATAAGATAGCAGTATTTACTTAAAATGTCGCTCCAAATCGGTTATGGTGCGCAGCTAAATAGTAGAGGGAGTCTGCTTCCCTTCATACCATGGAATTAAAACCAACCAGATAAAACCAACTCAAAACTTGTTAGCTCTGGTTGTGAATTAGTTATGGCAGAGAAACTCATGAATATCTAAAGGCAGGAAGAAAGTCACAAAAAGCCATACACTGTGATTGCAACAAGGAGCCAAAATAAGACTGGAAAATTGTGTAGCAGAGATCAAGACAAGCTAGCACACCCTCGAAAAAAAATGAGATGGCCGAACTAGGTGCAAAATAGATAAAATGTATGAGGAAGTCACATTTATGGATTATATAAAGAAGACAGATGACCGACTGGATGAGGTTGAGGCCACTATTACTACTCATTCAGATGAGTTATCTGAACTTAAAAACCAAGGCAAGAGGAAGAAACAAGGCTTGCGTCACTGGAAGGGGCGTGAGAGGAGATGGAATACAAGGTAAGAGAGCTAGAAGATAGAGAAAGAAGGGAAAACCTAAGGTTGACCTAAGTGTCTGAGGGATTAGAAGGAAGATTATGTAAAGATTTTGTTGTTTCCTTATGATGCAAATGGACTGGTCTTCCATGTGAAGAAATCCCTGTAGACTGATTTCACCAGGTATACAAGCCACAGAGACGAGAGTCAAGATTCCATCGACCAATAGTTATGAAGATATCAATTTTTCAACATAAAGAGCAATTGCATTCACTGTTATGGCAGAGGGGTAAAGAGTTAAAGGTGGGCAAACAGTCTTCATTGATCAAAACAGGCACAGTTTACTCCATTATACAAATACTGACAGCAAATGAATCTTAGATTCAAACTCCTGAACCCAGCAGTCTTAAGATCTTTTTTCGACATTAGAAAAACATTCTTGAACTCAGAAATGGCACTGGAGGAACTGAAGGTATACAGTCAGGAGAAAAAGCCAGGAAGCTGCAATGGGAAATCCAATACTGAGCCAAGAGAAGACAATCAGTCTGCAAAGTGGTAGAGTGAAAGATGGCAATAAGGCATTTCCCTGTCTTTAACAAGAACGTAATTGATAGACAAAAGAAAGCAGAAAAAACACACAAGGTAGATACAGAAACTAGTAAGAACTACAGAAGGGACACATTTAGTATAATAGAGGATGAGAAATCCCAGCAGTCATGAACAAAAGTTTTACCGGCCCTTGAAAATAACTTTAGGCAGGAAGAATTTAAACATGCAAAATTAGACAAATGGAATAAGTTCAAGAACTTTTGCCAGGTTCTTGGATGAACCTGGGAATAAAGGACTGTAAATGTGAACACAGGAGAGAGGTTAAAACTGCACTTTGTAAGAAGTACTAATGCAAAAATAAACAGAAAAAGATGGAAAAGGATGGAGAGCATCGGTTAACCAGTAATATATTCTCAGTGCATGACAGAACAATTTAATTATTATTTACATAATGATTTTTAAGGGGAAAGAGGTTATTGGGCCTCCAATGTCTTTGCATATTTTGTCAAACTGGCTAGTACAACCGTCGTCTAGTACAAACCATGACAGAATGATGAAGTAGTTGGTTAGATAAGGATAGCATGTAAGGATAAGTTGGTAGTGATATAACAAGAGGCAGAAAAAGAACTGGAAAGAGAAATTATTTCCATCACTGGAATATATAGCCCAAGAGTGGGAAAAGGGAATACTGGAAGGATGGGAAGCAAATGAAAAAGACCTGGGAAGGGAAATCAGGGGACTAGAGAACCAAATATGAGAAAAGTAATTTGGCTCCATGCATTGAAGTTCAGGGGAATAACAGAAGTACAAAATAAGGGCACAAATTTAGAATCAAATGAAAGAGAGAAATTTTTAAAAATGGAACAAAAGTGGAATATTCATTTAGAGGAACTAACAACAAACAAACACATTTCCATTAAGCAGAAATTCTTTGCTAACATGCCTGCATTGCAAAAACTTCTGGCCTGCAAGTTGAGGCAGCAAAAAGTGGAGAGGGGAGTTATTACACTGAGGAATAAAGAAAGGGGAGGTAGTGGAAGATTTAGGAGGGATTAGTCAGATTTTAATGGATTATTATTCAAAGTTATACAGGGCACAGGAAGAATTTGCTGAATGGAAAAATATGTTTAACAAGTTTGTACAGGGCTTGGATATTTAAAGAATATCAAATGAAACGGGAAAATGTTGATGCAACTAATAAGTGAAGAAAAAATTGTGGAGACAGTGGAAGGGCAGGCAGCAGGTAAATCCCCAAGCTCAAATGGATTACCTGTAGAATTATAGAGAATGGAAAATGAGAAAGTGATACCAATATGGGTAAAATTATTCAGTGTGGTATTAACTTATAAGAGGATCTGAGAGTCCTAGGGAAAAACTCTAATATCATTAATACCAAAAGAAGGCAAGAACTTACTTAAACCAGATCCCTACTGCCCGATAGCAGTTCTCAGCCATGACTATAAAGTCTTCACTGACATTTCAGCAAAAAGATTAGCACGAATGCTCCCAAATGTAATAAGCAAAGATCAGTGTGGTTTTGTAAAGGGGAGGCAAATGTTTGATAACATATTGTGAACAGTGCTGGTACAAAAGCATCATTAATTTTAATAAGCCTCAACAGAGAGAAGGCATTTGATAGGGTCAGCTGGGGATATCTTTGAAGGATTATGTTAAAACTTGGGTTCCCAAAGGTGCTCATACTTTTGCTAGAAGCAGTTTACTCCAGTTCAAAAGTAAAAATCAAGATAAGTGGGAATCTCCTCACAGTCTGCAATAGGAAGAGGCACCAGGCAAGGGTGCCCACTATCACTATTACTATTTGCTATTTACTTGAAACCATTAGTGCAAAACATGAGACAATCCAAGCTACAAGGCTAGAGATCGGCAAGAAGGAACATAAGTTGGCATTGTTTGTGGATAACATGATTTGGGACAATGATTTTCAGTTTTCAAAAAAATGAAATTCTGTTTTCATGAGACAAAATCCAGGAATTATACTCATTACTTTTAAATGTAATTTACAGTCATTATGGTGATTTTATTATAACTTTCACCTGCATCAATATATGTTGAAAGTTAAAAAACAGATTCTAGGCACAGGACACTCAGTACTGCAAGCTGGTAATATTATAAATTATAAATATGAGCAGAAGTACATTTTTGTAGAGAATTGGTTCTCTGGTCTGTATTGCCAAATTCTGTGAAAATGTCATGATTTTTTTAATTCCTAGACAGTCACAAAATGGGATTTACTGGTATATTTCCTAGAAAAAAAAATAAAATCAGTGTCCATGGAGATGATTCTCTATCTGTCTGACACAGGGAGTGGCATCCCACAACTATACAAAACTCTGTGCAATTTAACCAACTAGCAGAAACAAAATCAGCTGTGCACCAAACTATCAGTTAATGTAGAATTATTCAAACTTATGGAGGTATTACAAGCTGAAATATTTAGGAGTATGAATGACCAAAATACTTGCTGATTCACCAAGAATAACTTGGGAGGAAATGGAAATGAAATAAGAACTATGCTAAGGAAACTGTAGGTAGTAAGATTAAATTTGTGCAAGAGGATAAAAGCACTGAAAATGTTTGCAGTACCTCTAATATTGTATATGAGGCAAGCTTTTATTTATCAGCTGCAGAGATGTAACCCCTTAATAGATTGTGATATCCACCTAAACCCTGGACCCAACTCTACCATAATTTCAAAGCCCCACACCCCAATGCCTGCTAACACACAATTGCTTACCAGACCCTCTAACTCACTCTTGATAGCTCATCTCAATATTCGGAGCATAAATAATAAAGTTGCTCACCTACATGCACTCATGGATATACATTCATTTGACATCCTATGTCTTACTGAAACATGGCTCAAAAATGCTAAACAAGATAATGAGATTATTCCACCCAGCTACAATATCCTGAGGCTAGACCGTAAAACTAAGAAGGGTGGTGCAGTAGCTATTCTATATAAATCTGGCCTACAGGTGACTCCTATAGATTCTCAACCTCCACTAGTACATAAGGCTGAAATCCTTATTTCCAAACTACAACTTAATAAACATAAATCCATCGACATCATCTGTGTTTGTCTTCCCCCAGGTAATAACTCTATCACCCTAGAGGATATCCTTAGTTGACTATCTAATACTTACCCCCAAGAAACCATAGTGCTTGGAGACTTTAATATCAACTGCAAGAGCTGTTTCCTCAGAGCGGCCACCTACTCATATTAACCAATATGGTTTTACCCAAACCATTAAATCCCCTACAAGGACCAACAAACATAATGGCAAGGAAAGCACCTTAGATTGTATTGTCATAAACAGTCACCACCAAACTTACAAAGTAGGAATCCTCCCCGAAGACATAAGCAACCATTCACTGACCTTCATAATCAGATTTAAGAGTGACATTCCAAACCCAATGGCCAACAGGACAATAAGGACCAAAAAGAATTTTAACCCCAACAGTTTTCAAAAAGAACTTCTGGCATGTGATTGGTCACTCCTGAAAAACCTACCTCTAGAGGAAGCAGTAAAATACTTTAATTCAAAATTCTTAGCTATTTTAGACTACCAAGCCCCAACACGTACAATTAGAGCCAGGACTAAACCAGCCCCATGGCTCTTAAAAAACAACAAACAAAAAATCCTCCTTAGAAATAAACTGTGGGCAAACCTGGCGTTCTACTAAAAACCCTATAGATCAATTAAAGTTTAGACAGCTTAGAAATGAAACAAAAAAAGCCATATTGTTAGACAAAAGGAATTTTTACTTCAAGCTACAACAAACCCACCAAAATAAACCACAAAAATTTTGTTCAGGCATTAATAAACTCTTATACCCAGGTCATTCAGTCACACCCATCCCTTTAGGCTCTGATCATGACAATCCCAATAAAATAGCCAATACCTTTAACACTTTTTTCACAGAGACCATTCAATCTCTGGCCAATCAGCTATCCCCTGATACATCATCATCAACCACCTCCATTACTAATATACCCCATCATTTCACTTTCAACCTGTCCCTACATCCCTTGTCTGCACCCTTTTACATAAGCTTAAACCTACCACCCTCTCCGCAGACCTATTACATGCAGAATATCTACAAAAAGCTGCAAAAGCCATAGCCTACCCTATTTCCACCCTGATTAATAGAACTATAACTGAAGGAACTATCCCATCAATCTGGAAAATTTCACACATTATCCCCTTGCATAAGGGTGGTAACTACAATGAATTATCAAATTACAGACCAATAGCCATATTATCCCCACTGGCAAAGATTATGGAGAAATGCATTCATAAGCAGCTCTTAAACCACCTAATAGAAAACAATTTACTAGCCAAATGTCAACATGGTTTTAGATCATTTCATAGCATCACCTCTGCTATTTATCTTTCACAGACTGTATTAATAAGAATCACAACAACGACACTTTATCCTTAGCCCTCTTTATTGATCTTTCGAAAGCCTTTGATATGGTTAACCACCACTTACTCATTAATGTTCTCATGATATGGTTAACCACCACTTACTCATTAGTATTCTCACAATATGGTTAACCACCACTTACTCATTAATATTCTCATGATATGGTTAACCACCACTTACTCATTAATATTCTCACGATATGGTTAACCACCACTTACTCATTAATATTCTCCAAAAACTGTCTCTAGACACACTGGCTATTCAATGGTTCCAATCATACCTAGACAACAGGCAGCAGGCTGTTCTATGGGAGAACAACTTATCCTCCCACATCCCTCAGGGCTCCATATTAGGCCCCCTCTTATTCTCTATTTTTATAAATGACATATATTCTGTTATATCTCAAGCTACTTGTATCCAATATGTAGATGATTCTACGTTAGTATGCTCTGCCACCTCATTATCTGTCCTACATTCCATAACCCAAAATGTGTTTAACACAGTTGAGAAATGGCTTCTACATTGATGCCTCATTCTGAATCCCAAAAAAACAAAACTGTTACTATTTACTCCCACCTGTAGGGCCTCCCCACTTAATTTTACTATCACATCTAGCAATGGCACTCTTATATCTCCTGATTGTACTACTAAACTTCTTGGGGTTCTAATTGACAACAACCTTATCTTTGATTCCCATATTAATAATACTATAAAAACGGTCAATAAAAAATTAGGATCCCTATACAGGATTAAATCCTTTTTGACTCCACTAGCCAGGACCACCATAGCCTGTACCCACTTAATCTCTACCCTTCTCTATGCCTCCCCTATATATACAAAAATATGTAAAAACAACATCAACAAGCTAGCTATTTCCTACAATAATGTTGCCAGATTTGCAACTGGGTCTGCTTTCAGAACCCATCATTGTGATAATCTTAAACAGCTAGAATGGCTAGAAATGCCCAAAACAATACTATTCAACCAGTTAACAGTTGCCCACAAGATCCTGTACTTACCTACTAACACACCTATACTCACTAACTTAATCACCCCCTATAACAACCTCAAGACCCTACGCTCATCAAATAAACTACTTGTACAAATAGGTAAAGCTAACAACTTGGCTGGTGACTCCTTGTTCGCCAATACAGTGGAAAAAACCTGGAACTCCCTCCCAAAAGAACTAACCACCATTACCTCTACAACATTATTTAAAAGCAAATTGAAGCCATACCTTAAATCACAATGGCTATCCTATTGTTCTAACCCTGACTAACTACCTTGATTTTCTCAAAGTATTTATCTCCATACCTGTATAAACTAGTTTCTTTTCTGTTACCTACTAGAGAGAGTATATAACTACCTATTTTTCTGTTAACGACTTTTCTGTTAACAAAAAAAAAATGTATTCTCTTATATTAAATTTTTATTAGGAAATTTTTTTGAATGGCTAACCATAGTTCAAATGTACCATGATCCTGTTTACAGAAATACAACAAAATGTAATGACTATGATGAGTATCTGTAAATTTAGCTGTATTTGTAAATGTTTCATATTATAAATGATATTGTGTTTTTTTTTTGTGTTTCTTGGAGCTTTTCTCCCCAGGCCTCCACTGAAAATGGACATATATCCAGTTGGACTAGCCCGATCAACAAATGTAAAATAAAATAAATGAATAAATAATAAATAAAAATCTGGAACCACCTGAAGAAAGAGATAATTACATTTATCTGAGAAAGGAAGCACCCAATAGTAGGATGGGAAAGCATGATACTGCCAGAAGGAGAGAGTAGGATATGATTGCCAAACATAGAAGGAATTGTAAAGCATCTCAGGTCACACTGGTATACCTATTGCAGACAGAAAAATATAATGGTGAAATGGAAATATATAATCCAGGAATCAAGAGAAAAGGGAAGAGAAATGGCTAATTATAGAATCTGGAAAAAATTGGAGAATCCCCGGGTTGAAGTAAATTTCTACAGGGAGTCTTCAAGGATTTTGGGAACTACAAAGTAACCATTACCTGCTGCCTTGGGAGTATAACTTGGGAAATATCTAAGGCAGAGAACAGTAGCCTAGGAGAATTCTGAATTGAAACCAATATAAAAACGAATAGAAAAAAAAAATTAACTTAGATACATCATTGCTAACAAACTGGGAAAAGGGAAACAGCAGAATAAAATACTGGGAACAATGTAGAGTAGGAAGCTGAAGAATGACTTGGCAAGAAGCTATGGAGAAATATAATATAGAAAGTAGATACTGTATGAGGTGCAAAGGATTACTAGCAATCCTGGAACGATGCAACGAGGTTAAAAAATGAGAAATGACTAGACCAGAAATAGTCACCATTTTAAAAGAAGCAAGAACTAGAGATAAAAAAGAGAAAAACTCATAAGAAGGTTATATAAACCATATAGGGAAGTAACCATATATAAAACAGGAAAAAGCTGATCCAAAACTGAGAAACAACTATGGGGGAGGTGAATAGGGGAAATGGTGGGGACAAATCTGTCAAGCCCCCAGAAAAACAACCAAGGTGCGACATTTCAGAATCTTTGGGTAGAAGTGCTTACACCAATACTTTTATACCCTACACAGACTCATCAAAATATACCTAAACTATACCCATTAGTAGACTCAAGATTTTGGAGATGTAGGCAGAACACCTTAGGGAACTGGTGTCACAACTTCTGGAGCTGCCCCAAATTAAAAGGATTCAGACAGGATATTGAAAGTTAATGAAATGTGTAATGGGGGTACTTGGGACTTTAGTGAAACAGATTTCTTGTTAAGCTGGATAAGGCACTGTAGGTGACAGGAATAAAGTAAAGTATTGCTAATGGTAATTATTTTAGTAGCAAAGAAGGCAATAACAAGAAAATGGAAAACAGATAATGCCCCCACAATATATGAAGTAATAGAAATAGAGCAGTGTTTAAAAGGCCATGAGCTGAAAATCCTGGCTAAATCAAATGGTAAATTCCTCAGGAACAAATGGATGAGATGGGAGCAGGTCCTACCATCATGCATGGGATACGCATAAAGTTGGAAATTACAAAGAGGACAGAAATCAGAGGGTGACTGACCATATTATTCAAGGTATAAAGTACTGAGTGAAAATATAGATTGATAAATCCCATGGATATGCCATAAAATTCCTGATGCTGAGCTGATTCAGTTGCATAATAGTAACTATAAAATGTGAGCCTAAAAGTGTATTGACTATGCAGCACTGGCCTGAACTGCTGTCAGGAGACAACTTGCTGCTCCATACATTAGGACTGCACAAAGGGGTAAAGTTTGTATTATAATAAAGTGGCTTACATGTTATCAATATTGTTTGAATGGCACAAGGCTTGGGAACCAAGCCTAAAGAGGCAGGTAGAGATTTTCAGTGTTTTGGTACTATTAGGAAATATTTCAGACACAGTTAAGTTAGTTCATTTGGACTGATATGCAGAAAACGTTTGCAGTTCAGACATTCTAGTATGCGTGCAGAAGTCAGGTCAAATATCCAGCATTTCAGAATATTAATGATGCTATTTAGGAGGAAATGAATATCAGCACTGTTATCTGGCATTCCAGAATATTACACAATTTCTACACACTGTTTCAGTTTATCAGCACTGCTGTTGGAGACAGTATCCAGATATTGTTGACATCTACCTTCACTGTACAAAACAAAGCATTTTTAACCAAACTACAGTGTGTGTTTAGACTTTAGTCTGAAATGTACAAGAAGACCTGGCGCATAAATGAGAAACTGGCACCTGTTCAGAACAGTTTTGGGTAATTAACAAATAAAGACATTCATTCCAATCTCGATTTAGTTTCTTCCAGATATTTCCAGCTCACTCTAGTATCCTACAGTCATATCAATTCTTTCAATGGTGAACCACAATCAATGGTGGGCAATAGTTAAAGTAAGACCCAAAACCCCATAGCAACCTTGCATCAGCTGTCAGACTACTTGTATCCTAAAGAGCACCACTGTTCATTTGGAACACTACTTCAGAAGATCTGCAGTAAACTCTAAAAGGACTTCAACAGCACAGCAATGTTCATACAAAATATTACTTCAAACATTATACAATAAGTCTCAAAGCACTTTAACAGAACAGCAGTGTACATCATTTCAGAATATCTAAGGGAAAGTCTCAAAGAACTTCAGACTGTCCAAGATACCAGTGTAGGTTCATAGATTCATAGGATGATACTAGGCTATTGGCCTGGAGGCCCTTATAAACCTAGCCAAGAATTCACCCATGTTCCCTCAAAGTCAGTAGCTGTTTTCCCTGCCCAGCAGGGACACAGGCGGGATCCCAGGGGTATATTTTCTGTTTCCCATCCAGTCATCCAGGTTCCTCTTAAAGAGGGCTAGAGAGGTACTCTGCTTGACATGGAGAGGGAGTCTATTTAACAGGTGGGGGAGTCTGTGGGACACAAATCTATCCCACCAACAGGTTCTGTTAATGTGACAGACCAGGTTAAGGCCTTGCATGCGGGTTGCACGAGTGCAGTTTGTCTTAAGGATATGCAGTAACTCAATCAATGCTGGTTCTGAAATGTAAAAGACATTATCCAGTTAGCAGCAATATACTTAACCATCACCAAACTTTCATGTTTCCAATGTGATGTCATACAGCCAAGAAACAAGAACAAGTTTTAAAAAGCTGAGAGATGCCAGAACACTTCCTTAAAGAAACTTCAACATCCTTATATGAGTTGCAATGCATTTGTTGGCTAAATCAGACTGTAAATATTAGAAGTATTTAAATCTAGCAGTAAATGTGAATTATATAAATATGTCAAACAGTACTTCTACAGAAAAGGCACCAGTAAATTTGTTGTTTAAAGTTAAAAATTGGATAAAGCAATCTAAAAAAGCAGTGTTCCAAAAATGTTCATTTAAATTTCAATGTTATTAGTTCAGTAATGTTAAATATTTCTAGACACAAAATGGAATAAATCTCAGAAGCAGACTGTAATAAGTGAAACACTTTCTCATGACTCACAGCACCAGTAAGCTTCTATCAGTATGGTTTCAGAATTAAATAACACAAATTCTTGTTTACAGTCTTCAGAAATCAATGCAAATGTTACAGCACATGTAATTCAAAATGCAGAGTTAAGTTGCAGAGTTAAGTTGCAGTATTGCAGATGCAAACATCAACACAATCAGTGTAACTAACATGCAGATTACCAGACCAAACAAAAAGCAAACATTTGCAATGCCTCAAGATCATGTTATTTCAAATACAGATAGTCAGACTATAATAAATTTCTAATTTACATGTAATTCAAAATACAGTTAAGTCACAGTATTGCAGCTACACACTTTAACACAGTCAGAGTAAGTAACATGCAGATTTCCAGACAGCACACAAAGGAAGCATTTGCAATGTCTCAATTTCATGTTATTTCAAATACAGATGTTCAGAATGTAGTAAATTCTATTTTATTGTTTTCAGAAGTCAGTGCAGATATTGCACTGAGGTGGGATAGGAGGAATCAGAGTGCAGATTTTAATCAGTTTGATAAAGTAAACACCAGGATAAATGATATACAGACTTCAGGGCAAAGTAAAGAATAAAGGTATACCTTAGCTCAAGTCAATGTTATTACTAGTGTTTCAGGGAAAAATAAAGAAGAAAGAAGAAACACATACCATAGCTCAACTCAGTTTTGTTGCTAGTTCAATAAAAAATAATAATTTTTAGTTTATCTACAAAGACTGTGGCAGTCCAGCATCAAACCAGATTATTTATCTGGTATTCTTTAAGGTTGAAAGAAATAATATTTTATTGTTTACAGAAAAGAAATTGTTGAATAATGTACTGATTAATACAGACTCATCAATTTCAGTTACACTTAGACCTTTACTAGAAGGTACAACTGCAGTTTTGTCAGGATCTAAAGTGTCAAATATTATAGCAGTTAACAGTTCTAAGTGTAACAGCTCCATACTAGGTATGGACATGACATCAGATTTTCATGTTGTTTTAGACTTCAGTAACAAGATTTTATGGAAAGATGAAAATGCTACAGAATGTACAGTAGAATTTGTATGCAGTAGATTGTGCAAATGTACAGAATTTGATGAATTGGTTACAACAAACATGAAGATTTATGGGTTAAAGATAAATTAAAGTCCAGTTCAGCTGCCACTGCAGAAGTGCAAGGAGTCAAGTTAGCACATTTTCAGAAACATATTTTTCTCAGAAAAGTTAATACATCCTGGGAGTGGCCAGAAAGGAAAAAAAAAAGGTAATGGTACACATTTACCAGTCTGGAAGCACATGTTGTGTAGTGTATACCAGAAATGACACCCAAGTTAATTCACAGAATAAAGGGATTACAGTTACAGATGTGGCAATTGAATTTTTTTCTGTTATTGTTTTGTTTAGCTCACATTAAGACATTTGAATTATGGTAGAAAAGTGTTGCAATGCATAAATAATATACTGATATGTTTTGCTAGTTTACAGAATGTAAAAATTAAAGTAAATGGTATATTTTAAAAGTGAAAATACAGTCAAAAGTCCAGATGCCATGCAATAAAAGAGTGCAGCATAAATGTTATGTGTCATTAAAGCCACAGGTTCAAATCTCATGTTGAAGAACTTCACGTACTTGTATAAATGACAGAGAAGTAAATTTCCAGAAGCAAATCAGTTCAACTCCAGTAATCAATGTCTATATGGAAACAGCTCAAGACTGTATATATTTCATATTTCATAGAGAAATGGCAGTTTACCAACCACACCACAGGCACAGACTTAAGTAACTGAGTTATCAGATTACAGACCAGCTCAGTGAGTTGTCTCCGGCTGTGTGCTCCATGAACTCAATGAGGAATTAAACCCACAGCTAGGACAGCTGTTTAATCAAAGTCTTACCTCTGGATACGTACCCAGGGAGTGGCGCACTGCAACTGTGGTACCACTCCACAAAGGCGGTGCCTCCACCGACCCTGGAAATTACCGGCCCATTAGCTTGACAAGCCTTATCTGCAAAGCCATGGAGAGGATCATAATGGACCTCATAAATAAAGACATAGGGAATTTACAGACTTTGGATCCAACCCAGTTTGGCTTTGTCAAAGGCAGATCATGCCTTTTAAACTTGGTTGACTTTTTCGAAACAGTCACCAAAGCCATTGATGAGGGAAAGGCAGTCCATACAGCCTACCTCGATCTGGCTAAGGCCTTCGATACAATACCCCACTCGGGTATCATTGAAAAACTCATCAGCTTAAATGTCAACCCATACATCACAAGATGGGTTGCAAACTGGCTGAGTGACAGAACCCACAGGGTCAGAGTTGCTGGCGCCATGTCAGACTCAAAGCCTGTCACAAGTCGTGTCCCACAGGGCTCAGTCCTGGGCCCACTCTTATTTGGCATCTACTTCTCCAAAGTACAAGCAAACACAGGAGGGTTATGGCTGACAAAGTTTGCAGATGACTGCAAACTGGGCGCCATAGTAGAAAACACATCTGACACAGATATCCTTCAGAAGGGTCTCACAGAAACGGATAACTGGTGCCAGAGCCATGGCCTAAAGTTAAATGCCAAAAAATGCATAGTCATACCCTTCGGGAAAAACAAGGTTACCCCAGCTACCAAATAGGTGGCAATCCACTGAGCACAGAAGAAGTTATCAGGGACATGGGGACCCAGGTTGATAGTAGTCTGTCATTCGACACCCATGTAGCTAAAGTAGTTAGGAAGACCTTCTACATTGCCCACCTTATCATGAAGGGTTTCTCATCCAGATCAAGGGAGGTCATAGTTTCCCTTTACTCATCACTCATCAGACCAATGATTGAGTACAATGCCCCATTCGGAATGTATCTGACCCGACACTTGCAGCAGCTGGAGAGGCCACAAAAGTTCCTCACCAAAAGGATAAAGGGTCTCAAAAATCTGTCCTATGCTGCCCGACTGAAAGAACTCCAGCTCTATTCAGTCGCTTTCCGCTTGCTCAGAGGTGACCTTTGCCTAACATACAAGGCCATGTCAAACCCAGATTTGATGTATATGCTTCACCTCAAAAAATCCAGATCCATCAGAGCCACAAGGCGGAGACTTAAACCTTGACACGGCTATTAATAGGACGTGCTGGAGGGATAGATTCATCACCCAAAGACTCCCTATGCTGTGGAACAAAATCCCGGTACATGTGAGGCAGAGCACCTCGCTGGCCTTGTTCAAGAGAAATCTTGACCAATGGATGGGAGATCGCAGATATACCCCAGGGATTACCTCAGTGTCACTGCTCGACAGAGGCACAGCAAAATAATGGGTTTAGTTCCCCATACTAAAGGGGTGGCGTAAGCCACAAAACTATGGGCTAGGCTTGTAAATGCCCTCGGGCAGATAGCCTAGTATGAACCTATGAACCTATGAACCTATAATAAAGGCAGTTCTGTATGCCATAAAACATGATAAACATCAGATTAATATTATTACTAACAGTTTTATCCAGTAAAAGTTATTACCATTTATCCAAGCAAATTGAAAGCATCCTTGCAGCATTCAGTAGTACTGAAAGAATTAAATTACATCAACTAAAGCAGCATCTATGTTAAAACAGTGAGCGGAGACTTGCACACTGAAGAGTAAATTACAACCTGACGGTCACAGAGTAAACTTTAAAAGTTCAACAGTTAAGATTAATTTTATAAAGGTGCAGAAATGCAAAAAAAAATGTTAAAATATTAAAATAGTGTTAGATTGCTCCTTTAGTTTCATTTGAAGTTATGATAGGGGAAAAACAATGCCACTGAGGTTTCTATTTGATATAATAATGAAGTTATGACCATTCCATTTCACTATAGTACATTATCAGTTCAGTAACAGACTACCAAGAATGTATTTATAAGTAACATTGGTTTAGTTTACTACAGTGCATTATCAATTGGCAGTTTACAGACTTATAATCGTTTATTAGCAACATATGTTTATTTCATGCAGAAAATGTAAATGAAGTGAGGGCAACAACGAATGCTGCCAAATTATAACTATTAAAGCTGCAAATGTTATTTTAAAGACCTGACACTCCTTTTTTGTGCCTTACAGATATTGATACAAATGACACACTGTCAGTTTGGATATTTAAATAATTTCCAGGTTGATTTTTCCAGAATGCATGTTCAAATACAATAAAAAAAATATTGCATCAGCCTCCCAGCCTTGCAGAAGAGATGGGAAAGTGGAGGTTTGGAAGGCCTACGTGTATAAGAAACTCAGCAAAAAACTCAAGAGATGCCCCTCCAGTACAATAAAGTAAGGTCTACACTTGGCAAGGGCAGTGGTGCACAGAAAGACAAGATTGCCAAAGCCAGCTTCAAATATTTGTTTAAATGTGTTTCATGTATGCAAAAAAATTTTAAGTTAAAATGTATATACACCAGATGTGCATTTATGCAGATTAGAGTTAAAGCAACCATGCAAATGTTTTAATGTTTTCATACAATAGTATAACAGTACTAGTTTTTACTTTATGCTTTTATCTCTATTCACATAATATGCACAGAAAAAAGTATTCTTTTACTAACAGTTTAATCTCCAGAATATATCTTTGCCAGATTTCATGTTTTTTCTGTGTTCAGGTAACACTGGCAAAACATGTATTCCTCTAGTATTAGTTTAGTTACTTTGCAGAAAATAACATTTGTACATAGCTATTTAAGATGTTCATTATAAATATGTATAACTTTAATGTAAATTTCAGTCAGTGTCCAAAATATGACATTCATATGTGTTTAGTATAGAATATTTGGTCAGATTTTAGAATATAAATTAATACTCATTTAAACATTTCTAACAGCATTGTGTAAGTTTCAGTCAAGTTTCAGAATATGACATTCATACTCAGTTATGAGTTCAGCATAGTACATTTCAATTAAAATTCAGAATATGACATTCATACTCAGTTATACATTTCTAATAGCATTGTGTAAGTTTCAGTCGAGTTTCAGACTATGACATTCATACTCAGTTATGAGTTCAGCATAGTACATTTCAATTAATATTCAGAATATGACATTCATACTCAGTTATACATTTCTAATAGCATGACTAGACAGTTTGCAACATGCAATTACATAACACTTCACATTATTTAGTCATTAGTTTAAAGGGTAAAGTGACAGAATTATTTCTACAGGCTTATCAAAATAGGTTATGCAAAGAGTTGTTTAATACACTCAAGGCATAACAGGTCAGGCTTAATTTCTTAATTAATTACAGAATACAGTGTACTTACATAATAATTATTGTACATTACAGAGGAAGTTAAAATGACACTGACAGGGTATGCAAAGGAGTAGATATGAAATACAGAAAGCATAGGTTTTAGTAAAGGTACTTCTAATACTACAGCACATAGTTATTTACATCTATTACAACACATAGAAATTGAAAAGGTAAATACACAAGATTATTAGTAACAAAGCTATCTAAAGAATAACAGACATGAGTTAATACAGTATATGGTAGTTATGTTTGGAGATACATATGTTATAGGTATAAAAAAGAGTGTTGCCAGTTTTAACAAGTTAAAGAATTGCGCACTAGTGATTAAATCATAAACTTTCGAGACTTTACCCCAAACACGCAATAAATGCTCAAGTGACAACTAGTGGTCAAAATTAAAATTGTACGTTTATTTCTTAGAATCATAGGAGGTTAAATTTAAAATATATATATATATATATATATATATATATATATATATATATATATATGTATATTATAGTAATTCCATTGATCATCATAGTATGTTTTGCAGACAATATTAATAGATTTATAAACTAATTACACAATAAATCCCATTTCAGTAATTGCACAGGCAATTGTTACGGAATAAAGCTTACATAAATACAGTTAGTAAAATGCACCTTGCATAGGCCTTAAAATGTAAGGTTAGGCCTGTGACTTCATTTTATGTTTCATATTTTAAAGTAATTACAGAAAAATACACCTGTGTGGGTTCAGATATCTCAGGAGGAGTTGTTAGATCAAGTATCATTCAAATGTGCAAAAATACAAAACTCTCTTTGCATAATTCTAGAAATGCAGCCATATTAAAACAGGTTTCACAGTTTACATACAGTTTCAGTGAATGCACTGTCAATCAGTGAAAATAACCTTCAGTCAACAATACTGATAAGAACATAATGTGAACCAAGGCTAAAGAGGCATGTAGAGATTTACAGTGTTTTGGTACTATTAGGTTCATAGGTTCATAGGTTCATACTAGGCTATCTGCCCTAGGGCATTTATAAGCCTAGCCAGAGTGTGTGTGGCTTTCACCACCCCTTAGGATGAGAATAATATACCCATTAGTTTGCTGTGCCTCTGTCCAGCAGTGATACAGAGATGATTCCTGGGGTAAACCTACGATCTCCCATCCACTCGTCAAGATTTCTCTTGAACAGAGTCAGTGAGGGGCTCTGCCTCACATGGACTGGGATTCTGTTCCATAGTGTAGGGAGTCTCTGGGTGATGAATCTGTCCCTCCAGCACGTCCTATTTATATCCGTGTTGAGGTTTAAGTCTCTTGCTCTCGTGGCACTGGTGGATTTGGATTTTTTGAGGTGGAGCATGTCCATTAATTCCGGGTTGGACATGGCCTTGTATGTCAGGCACAGATCACCTCTGAGCAGACGATATGTGACTGAATAGAGCTGGAGTTTCTTCAGTCGGGCATCGTATGACATATGTTTGAGCCCCTTTATCCTTTTGGTGAGGAACTTTTGGGGTCTTTCCAACTGCTGCAGGTGTCGGGTAAGGTACATTCTGAATGGGGCGTTGTACTCAATCATTGGTCTGATAAGTGAAGAGTACAGGGTTACATCTAAGCTGGTGAGCTTTTCTATGATGCCCGAGTGGGGTATTGTGTCGAACACTTTTGCTAGGTCAAGGTAGGCTGTGTGAACTGCCTTACCCTCATCAATGGCCTTAGTGACTGTTTCGAAAAAGTCGACCAAGCTCAAGAGGCAGGATCTGCCCTTGACAAAGCCAAATTGGGTAGGATCCAGTGTCTGTAGGTCCCCAATGTCTTTATTTATGAGTTCCATTATGATCCTCTCCATAGCTTTGCAGACAAGGCTCGTCAAGCTTATGGGGCGGTAATTTCCAGGGTCCGTAGAAGCACCGCCTTTGTGGAGTGGGACCACAGTTGCCATACGCCATTCTTTGGCACGATCCTGTAGTAAGGCTGAGATTAAACAGCAGCCTTATGTGTGGGTTTAGTTCCTCATTGAGTTCGTGTAGCACACAGCCGGGGACACCGTCCGGTCCCATTGATGCTGTGTTTTTTGCTTTAGAGAGAGCAGCTCTCACCTGGGCATCAGAGATGTTTGGGAGGCTAGACTCTGGTGGGATAGATATTTCTCCTTTTGGGGAGAGAATTTGCACTGAACCTGTCTGCCAGTATGTTGGCAATGTCGGTGGGTTCAGTGATTTTTTTATCATTTTGGACTAATTCTGAGCATATCTGGGAGTTTCCACCCAGGTTTCTAACATAGCTAAAGAAGGCCTTATGATTGTCTTTTGTGTCATTAGCGATTTTTCTCTCAAAGTTGGACTTGCATGATTTTATGAGTGATCGTAGTTTTTTGCTAGTATTGATCAGAGATGCCTTCCCTTTTAGGGATTTTGCTCTGTCATGTAGTAGCTTTCTCCTGTTGTTGTAGAGTTTGTTTATGGCTGAGGTCCACCAGACCGGGTGCCTGCCTTTGGTGGAAAGGGTCTTGATTTTATTAGGGATTGCTTGATCCATACATTCCTGGAGGTGCTCGTAGAAGGCATTTGTAAGGGTTCCAGCAGCGTGGGTTGTGGTTTCCACTGGCTCAGGGGCCTTGAAGGATACCACTCCAGTCTTAAGAAGTGTGAAGTTTGCTTTTGAGAAGTTCTTCACTGTGGTCTTTTTTGCTGGGGGTGGGGGCGGAATGTGGATCTCCAGTGAGATTAATTTATGGTCTGATCTCACCAATGAGGGATATACTTCCGGTGTGGAGCATTTTGTCCCCATGTTTGTGATTATCGGGTCTAGTATATTTTCTCCTCTTGTGAGAATGGTGACTAGTTGTTCCATAGCATTTGAGTTTATGAACTCCAGGAACCTTTGGGCTAGGGTGTTGGGGCTTGAGTAATGTTCCCAGTCTATGTTTGGGTAGTTGAAGTCACCCAATATGATGGTGTTTGGAGAGACATTCATACTCTCCAGTGTCTTCAGGAAGGCTGTGTGGGTTTCCTGAGTTTGAGAAGGTGGTCTGTAGCATGCTACAAACTGTAGGGCAGTTTTACCTATGGTTAATTGCACCTGGATGGTCTCTGATGCTTCGTGCATTGCCACTAACCTGGAGGTGTGGGTATCCTTTATGAATATGGATACTCCCCCTCCTTTTGTGGTTCGGTCTGGATTTTGGGGCCGGAACGCATGATATGAGGTATAACCTGATAGTGCTGGGGTGCTCTCAGGAGCCTTGAACCAGGTTTCAGTCACAGCACAGACATCAATGTTCTCCATACTGAGGAGGGCTTCGAGGGCGTGCATCTTGAGGTTTAGACTTCTGGCATTGAGCAGTATTACCCTTAGTTTTTCTCCATTTTTTTTTCTAGGGCGGTAGGTTTATCATTTGAGCCTTGCCTAAAAAAGGCACTATGGGGGTGGCAAGAGCCTTTGTCAATATCCGGAAGCCCAGGGGTGACAGGTGCAAGCCGTCCCTTGCGAAGCAGCGTGGCTTGTCAAGCATGTCATCTCAGGCAGACAGACATTGGATCCCCTTAGAATGACACCAGTAATTAAGCCAATTATTAAAGCTGATCATTTTGTCTCTGTATTGTGGCATCATTCTTGGTGAGGGTAGGATACTGCACAGGGTCAGGGTCATACCGGCCTGGGCTACATAATCTGAGAGCTCCTCTATGTCTCTTTTCATGTAGTTCAGGAGGTGCGTCTCAGGTCGTTCACACCGGCATGGACAATGACTGAGTCATACTTGTACTTGCTGTGGAGTGACCTGAGTGCTTGTGTTATGTGGTGGATTCTAGCGCCTGACAGGCAGCTTACTGTGATCTTTTCCTTGTTCAGTCTGGTGAGTGGGACGTCAGTGTGTCTGACTATGGAGTCACCTATAACAAGTGTGTCTGGCATTGTGTTTGGCCTTAAGGGTTGTGACTGTTTAGCACACTGACTTTGAGAACTATGTGTTGCATGTCTTATGTCTTGAGGTGGCAGTTGCTTGGGTGTCTGTTTTGGAGGCCTCTGTAGTTTTGGTAGATTTTTGATCAGTGCCTCCGAGTATGTCTTTGTGTGTTTATGTGTTTGTTTTGCAGTTGTGATAGTTTTATGTGAAACTGGGTTTGTAGTGTGTGTGGTTTCCTTCTCCTCCTGTCTGGTCTTGCCAGTCCTGAGTTGAGAGAGCTCAGCCTGCAGTTTGGCTATATAGTTGCATCTCTCACATGTATTTATGTTTTGTGGGAGAAGGAGTGGGTTGTCTGTGTACATGAGGCAACTGTAACATTGCCTCAAGATGCCCAGATTCACCAGCTGAACAGGAGAGGATGCTAGCAACTGACCCTTCGACATGCTAGAAAAAGTGAAAAAGTTTGCTGTGTAACTGAGTCAGAAGAGACCTATAGGGAAATGGGTACTCAAGGGGATTCTAGGCTAATGTAGTACTTTGTTTAGTATATTAGTACTTTACCTATATAAAAATGCTTTAGGAGCAAGTGCTGAGCTTTTGAGATAGAGAATAGACTGTTTAGATTGCAAGTAGAGAAGTTCTAAGGGAAAAATTGAAGAGCAGACTTTACGGAGCCAGAAATAGTTTAACCTTGTTTAACCGGCGCTGCCCAATGGTGCTCTATGGGCAACTCCGCTAAATCACAAAAGCGCTAAAGCGGCTTTATAGCAGGGGTTGAAAAGAGCTAGGAATTGACCCAAAATGGCCAATAGACTACAAGTTTCTTGCTGGAACCACTGCTCTAGGGACAAATAGGCTGCTCAGTGCTCCCACTCCCACTGGTGAACAAAGAAGCTTCCCTTTATCCAAATAAGGATATGGAATAGCACAGGAACCAAGCCAAAGCCCAGAGATCAGCAAACTCTGAAGACTGGACTATTCTAGTTCAGTAAGGTGGGAAAACAAGATTTTTTTTTTTTTTTTTTTCTTTTTTGCAGAAAACAGAGGAAAAACAGACAGTAAATGCTTTTAAACGGCTAGCGCACTTGAGTGTGTTAGCCTACAGGTAAAATTAAGCAACAAATAACTTTTTAAAAGTGCAAAACAGTTAATCAACACAAAAACAGTTTAAATAGAATGCAGAGCTGTATAAACAGGCGAAAATGCAGTCGCTAAGCAGTAAATAATCAAAAAGCCAGAAAAAAATACTTAAATCAGGAAAAAGTCACTCTTTTGCTCTCTGCTGCTTGTAGAACTCTGCAGGACACCACGAGGAGCTGTGCTGAGTTGAATACAAGCGAAAAAGCACGCTAAAATGGGCTTTATTACAGGGGGCTGAAAAGAGCTAGGAATTGACCCAAAATGGCCAATAGACTACACGTTTCTGGCTGGAACCACTCCTCTAGGGACAAATAGGCCGCTCAGTGCTCCCCACTCCCACTGGTGAACAAAGACGCTTTCTTTTATCCAAATAAGGATATGGAATAGCACAGGAACCAAGACAGAGCCCAGAGATCAGCAAACTCTGAAGACTGGACTATTCTAGTTCAGTAAGGCGGGAAAACAAGATTTTTTTTTTTGTTTGTTTTTTTCTTTTTTGCAGAAAACAGAGGAAAAACAGACAGTAAATGCTATAAATGCTTTTAAGCAGCTAGCGCACTTGAGTGTGTTAGCCTACAGGTAAAATTAAGCAACAAATAACTTTTTAAAAGTGCAAAACAGTTAATCAACACAAAAACAGTTTAAATAGAATGCAGAGCTGTATAAACAGGCTAAAATGCAGTCACTAAGCAGTAAATAATCAAAAAGCCAGAAAAAAAATACTTAAATCAGTTATAGCAAATACAGTTATAGAAAATGCTCTGAAATATACTGTATATTTCCAAAATGTTTGAGAAGGACAGTCAGAACACAAGAAGGTTCAGGCAAAAGAGAAAAAAAAAAAAGTTTTGTTTTACTTTTTGAAAGGGAAAATGGAGGAACAGAAGGCCTTATCAAATGTTCTCTCTGTATTAAGCAGAATGAGCTAATGACACTAGACTGGGAGGTGTGTCACAGTAGGGGCGGGCAACTACAAAGCCACCAAGTATAAGAGCAAGACACCAACAGGGAGGGAGGGTGGGACAAAATAGCCTACAGACAGCAAGCAATAGCCTACAGACAGCAAGCACTAGAGAGACAAATGAAAGTTTTTAAACAGATAAGGATTTGTGAAGATACTGAATAGACAAAGTGCTTTATATATATTAAATTTTAAAAACAGTAATCTGTAAAAATAATAAAAAAATCAAGATACTTATATTTTCAGCTCAGTTGCGGTCAACAACTTCTCCAGTCTTGTAAAGACAGAAACCCTATCCAAGTTAGGGCTTAAAAACCAGAACAGCTTCTTCTTTTTTTTTTTTTTTTTTTTTTTACAAGAACACAAAAGAACCAGCCCCCACTAGGCAAAAGATAATTACACAGAGGAAATGTTTCAGTTTACACAATAGCCTACAGACAGCAAGCACTAGAGAGACAAATAAAAGTTTTTAAACTGATAAAGATTTGTGAAGATACTGAATAGACAAAGTGCTTTATATATATTAAATTTTAAAAACAGTAATCTGTAAAAATAATAAAAAAAAATCAAGATACTTATATTTTCAGCTCAGTTGCGGTCAACAACTTCTCCAATCTTGTAAGGACAGAAACCCTATCAAAGTTAGGGCTTAAAAAACAGAACAGCTTCTTTTTTTTTTTTTTTTTTTTTTTTACAAGAACACAAAAGAACCAGCCCCCACTAGCCAAAAGATAATTACACAGAGGAAATGTTTCAGTTTACACAATAGCCTACAGACAGCAAGCACTAGAGAGACAAATGAAAGTTTTTAAACAGATAAGGATTTGTGAAGATACTGAATAGACAAAGTGCTTTATATATATTAAATTTTAAAAACAGTAATCTGTAAAAATAATAAAAAAAATCAAGATACTTATATTTTCAGCTCAGTTGCGGTCAACAACTTCTCCAGTCTTGTAAAGACAGAAACCCTATCAAAGTTAGGGCTTAAAAACCAGAACAGCTTCTTTTTTTTTTTTTTTTTTTACAAGAACACAAAAGAACCAGCCCCCACTAGCCAAAAGATAATTACACAGAGGAAATGTTTCAGTTTACACAATAGCCTACAGACAGCAAGCACTAGAGAGACAAATGAAAGTTTTTAAACAGATAAGGATTTGTGAAGATACTGAATAGACAAAGTGCTTTATATATATTAAATTGTAAAAACAGTAATCTGTAAAAATAATCAAAAAAAATCAAGATACTTATATTTTGTAGCTCTGATATGCAGAAAGTGTTTGCAGTTCAGACACTCTAGTATGGGTGCAAAAGTTGGGTCAGATATCCAGCATTCCAGAATATTAATGATATTATTCTGGAGGAAAGGAATATCAGCACTGTTATTAGGCATTCCCGGATATTACATAATTTCTACACACTGTTTCAGTTTATCAGAACTGCTATTGGAGACAATATTCAGATTTTGTTGACATCTACCTTCACTGTACTTAATAAAGCATTCTTAACCAAACTACAGTGTGTACAGACTTTATTTTGAAATGTACAAGAAGACCTGGCACATAAAGCAGAGACTGGCACCAGTTCAGCACAGTTCTCGGTAACTAAAAAATAAAGACATTCATTCCTGTCTCATTCTAGTTTCCTCCAGTTATTCCCAGATAATTCCAGTATCTTACAGTCATATTAATTCTTTCATTGGTGAGCCACCATTGATGGTGGGGACAATACTTAAAGTAAGACCCAAAACCCCATAGCAGCCTTGCAACAGCAGTCAAACTATGTGTATCTTAAAGAGCACCAGTGTTCATTTGGAGCATTACTTCAGGCAATCTCCAGTAAAATCTCAAAGAACTTCAACAAAGCAGCAATGTTCATACAAAACATTACTTCAGACATTCTACAATAATTCTCAAAGCATTATGTAAATTACAGCAGTGTATATTACTTCAAAATATCAATGCTAAAGTCTCAAAGAACTTCAGACTCTCCAAGATACCAGTGTAAAAGACATTTTCAAGATAACAGCAACATACTTCACCATCTTCAAATCAGATGACAGACTTTCAATTTTCCAGGGTGATGTCACACAGCCAAGAAACAAGAAAAAGTTTAAGAAAGCTGCGAGACACCAGAACACTTTCTCAAAGCAACTTCAACTTCCTTATTTGAGTTACAATTCATTTTATAGCTAAATCAGGCAGTAAATCTCAGAAAGGTTTAAATACATCAGTAAATATACATTGTATAAGTATGTCAAACAGTACTTCTACAGTAAAGGCACAAGTAAATACATTCTTTTAAGTTAAAAATTGCCTAAAGCAGTCTAAAATACTGTGTTCCAGAAATGTTCATTTAAATTTCAATGTTATTATTTCAGTAATGTTAACTCCTTCTAGACACAAAAAGGTTAAATCTCAGAAGCATACTGTAATAAGTGACACACTTTCTCATGATTTGCAGCATGCATCAACTTCTATCAGTATGGTTTCAGACTTAACACAAATTCTTGTTTACAGTCTTCAGAAATCAATATAAATGTTACAGCACATGTAACTCAAAATACAGAGTTAAGTCGCAGCATTGCAGATACAGACATTAACAGTGTCAGTGTACCTAACATGCAGATTTCCAGACCAAACAAAAAGCAAACATATGCAATGTGTCAAGATCACATTATTTCAAATACAGATGTTCAGAATGTAATAAATTTTAGTTTACATGTAATTCAAAATGCAGAGTTAAGTTACAGTATTGCAGCTACACATGTAAACACAGTCAGTGTACGTAACATGCAGATTTCCAGAAAAGACACAAAGCAAATATTTGCAATTTCTCAAGGGCATGCTATTTTGAATGCATATGTTCAGAATGTAGTAAATTCTAGTTTATTGTTTTAAGAAACTAGTGCAAATATTGCACTGGGGGCTAAGATGAATCAGAGTGCAGGTTTTAATCATTTTGTTAAAGTAAACACCAGTATAATGATATACAGACTTCAGGGAAAAGTAAAGAAGAAATACATACCTTAATTCAAGTCAATGTTATTTCTAGATTTGCAGGGTAAAATTAAGAAAAAATTCATACCATAGCTCAAGTCAATGTTATTGCTAGTTCTATAGAAATGTTTTTTTCAACTTAACTATAAAGTATGTAGCAGTCTACCAACAAACCAGCTTAACTGTCACTGTTTAAGGTTGACAGAAATGACAATATTTCATTGTTTGCAGAAAAGACATTATTGAATAATGTACTGATTAATATAGACATATTAATTTCAGTTACAAATAAACCTGTGCTGGAAGGCATGAGTGCAGTTTTGTTAGAATTTAAAGGGCTAAAGATTACATTAACAGTTCTAAGTGTAACAGCTCCATACTAGGTATGAACATGTCATCAGAATTGCATGTTGTTTTAGACTTCAATAACAAAATTTTATGGAAAAATAAAAACGCTACAGAATGTACAATAGTGCACACAGATGACACTTGTAAGAATTTATATGTTGTAGATTGTGCAAATGTACAGAATTTGAACAATTGGTTATGACACAAACAAGCAGATTTATGGGTTAAAGATAAAATAAATTTCAGGTCAGCTGCCACATCTGAAGTGCAGGAAGTCAAGGTATCACATTTTCAGAAACATTATCTTTTTCTCAGAAAAGTTAAGACATCCTGTGACTGAACAGAAAGAAAGATAACAGTACACATTTACCATTCTGGAAGCACATGTTGTGTAGGGTATACTAGAAATAACAGCCAAGTTAATTTGAAATATAAAGGGATTTCAGTTACAGATCTGGCAAATGATTTTTTGCGTTATTGTTTTATTTAGTAGACATTAAGACCTTTGAATTATGGAAGTAAAGTGTTGCAATGCATAACTAATGCCTTGATATGTTTTGCTAGTTTACAGAATATAAAATTTAAAGTCAATACTACATTTTAAAAGTGACAGTACAGTCAAAAGTTCAGATGCCATGCAATAAAAGAGTGCAGCATAAATGTTATATGACATTAAGACCAAAGGTTCAAATCTCATGTTGAAGAACTTCACATACTTGTATAAATTACAGAGAAGTAAATTTCCAAAAGCAAATCAGTTCAACTCTAGTCATCAATGTCTATATGGAAACAGCTCAAGACTGTATATATTTCATGCAGAAATGACCGTTTACCAACCACACCAGAGGTACAAACTTAAGTAGCTGAGTTATCAGATTACAGACCAGCTCAGCGAGCTGAATTAAAGGCAGTACTGTATGCCATAAACAGTATGATAAATATCAGTTTAATATTATTACTAACAGTTTTATCCAGTAACAGTTCTTACCATTTATCCAAGCAAATTGAAAACATCCATGCAACATTCAGTAGTACTGAAAGAATTAAATGACATCAACTAAAGGAACATCTATGTTAAAACAGTAAATGGAGACGTGCACACTGAAGAGTAAATTACAACCTGAGGGTCACAGAGTAAACTTTGAAAGTTCAACATTTAAGATTAATTTTATAAAGGTTCAGAAATGCAAAAAAAGTTAAAATATTAAAACAGTGTCAGATTACTCCTTTAGTTTCATTTGAAGTTATGACATGGGAAAAATAATGCCACTCTGGTTTCCATTTGATATAATAATGAAGTTATGACCTTGACCGTTCTATTTCTCTATAGTACATTATCAGTTCAGTAACAGACTTACAAGAATGTATTTATAAGTAACATTGGTTTAGTTTACTATAGTACATTATCAATTGGCAGTTTGCAGACTTAACAATCGTTTATTAGCAACATATGTTTATTTCATGCAGAAAATGTAAATTAAGTAAAGGCAATAACCAATGCTGTCAAATTATAACTGTTAAAGCTGCAAATGTTATTTTAAAGACCTGACATTCCTTTTTGTGCCTTACAGATGTTGATACAAATGACACACTGTCAGTTTGGATATTTAAATAATTTTCAGGTTGATTTTCCAGAATGCATGTTCAAATACAATAAAAAAATATATATTTCATCAGCCTCCCAGTCTTGCAGAAGAGATCGGAAAGTGGAGGTTTGGAAGGCCTAAGTGTACTAGAAACTCATCAAAAGACTTTAGAGATGCCCTTCCAGTACAGTAGAGTAAGGCCTACACTTGCAAGGGCTGTGGTGCACAGAAAGATAAGATCACCAAAGCCAGATTCAATATTTGTTTATTTGTATTTCAGTTATGCAAAAAATGTTAAAGTTAAAATGTATATACAACAGATGTGCATTTATGCAGATTAGAGTTAAAGCAACCATGCAAATGTTTCAATGTTTTCATACAATACAATAGTATAAGAGCACTAGTTTTTACTTTATGCTTTTATCTTTGTTCACATAATATGCACAGAAAAAAGTATTCATTTACTAACAGTTTAATTTCCAGAATATATCTTTACCAGATTTCAGTTTATGTTTTTTTCTGTGCTCAGGTAACACTGGCAAAACATGTATTCCTTTAGTATTAGTTTAATTTGTTTGATATTCATTATAAATATGTATTAATTTAATGTAAATTTCAGTCAATGTCCAGAATATGACATTCATGAATGTTCGGTATACAATATTTTGGTCAGATTTCAGAATATCAATTAATACTCAGTTAAACATTTCTAATAGCATTGTGTAAGTTTCAGTCGAGTTTCAGACTATGACATTCAAACTCAGTTATGAGTTCAGCATAGTACATTTCAATCAAAATTCAGAATATGACATTCATTCATTCTCAGTTATACATTTTTAATAGCATGACTAGACAGTTTGCAACATCCAATTATATAACACTTCACATTATTCAGTCATTAGTTTAAAGGGTAAAGTGACTGAATTATTTGTACAGGCTTGTCAAAATAGGTTATCCAAAGACATAAGTAGTAATAGTTGTTTAATATACTCAAGGCATAACAGGTCAGGCTTAATTTCTTAATTAATTTACAGAATACAGTGCACCTTACATAATAATTATTGTACATTAGATGGGAAGTTAAACAGATACTGACAGGGTATGCAAAGTAGTAGATCTGAAATACAGAAAGCATAGGTTTTAGTAAAGGTACTTCTAATACTACAGCACATAGTTATTTACATATATTATAGCACATAGAAATTAAAAAGGTAAATAGACAAGATTATTAGTAACAAAGCTATCTGAAGAAAAACAGGCATGAGTTAATATAGTATATGGTAATTATGTTTGGAGATACATATGTTATAGGTATAAAAAAGAGTGTTGCCAGTTTTAACAAGTTAAAGAACTGCCCACTCATGATTAAATTATAAACATTTGAGACTTTACCCCAAACACACAATAAATGCTCAAGTGACACCTAGTGGTCAAAATTAAAATTGTAAGTTTATTTCTTAGAATCATAAGAGGTTAAATTAAAAATATATATTTTATAGTAGTTCCAGTGATTATCATAGTATGCTTTGCAGACAATATTAATAGATTTATAAACTAATTACACAATAAATCCCATTTCAGTAATTGCACAGGCAATTGTTACGGAATAAATCTTACATAAATACAGTTAGTAAAATGCACCTTGCATAGGCCTTAAAATGTAAGGTTAGGCATGTGACTTCATTTTATGTTTCATATTTTAAAGTGATTACAGAAAAATACACCTGTGTGGGTTCAGATACCTCAGGAGGAGTTGTTAGTTCAGGTATCATTCAAATGTACAAAAATACAAAACTCTTTTCATAATTCTAGAAATGCAGCCATATTAAAACAGGTTTCACAGTTTACATACAGTTTCAGTAAATGCATTGTCAATCAGTGAAAATAACCTTCAGTTAACAATACTGATAAGAACAAAATGTGCTGTACATTTCAGTACAAACACATTTTCTTTGTATGGTACAAGGTTTGGGAACCAAGGCTAAAGAGGCATGTAGAGATTTGCCGTGCTTTGGTACTATTAGGAAATACTTCAGACACAGATTGTCAAGTTAGTTTATTTGAACTGATATCCAGAAAGTGTTTGCAGTTCAGACACTCTAGTATGGGTTACAAAGTTGGGTCAGATATCCAGCATTCCAGAATATTAATGATATTATTCAGGAGGAAAGGAATATCAGCAGTGTTATCGGGTATTCCCGAATATTACATAATTTCTACATACTGTTTCAGTTTATCAGCACTGCTATTGGAGACAGTATTCAGATTTTGTTGACATCTATGTTCACTGTACTTAATAAAGCATTCTTAACCAAACTACAGTGTGTACAGACTTTATTTTGAAATGTACAAGAAGACCTGGCACATAAAGCAGAGACTGGCACCTGTTCAGCACAGTTCTCTGTAATTAAAACATAAAGACATTCATTCCTGTCTCATTCCAGTTTCTTTCTGTTATTTCCCACTAATTCCAGTATCTTACAGTCATATTAATTCCTTCAATGGTGAGCCATCATTGATGGTGAGGACAATACTTAAAGTAAGACCCAAAACTCCATAGCAACCTTACAACAGCAGTCAAACTATGTGTATCTTAAAGAACACCAGTGTTCAACTGGAACATTACTTCAGACGATCTCCAGTAAAATCTCAAAGAACTTCAACACAGCAGCAGTGTTCATACAAAACATTACTTCAGACATTCTACAATAATTCTCAAAGCATCATGTAAATTGCAGCAGTGTATATTACTTCAGAATATCTACAATAAAGCCTCAAAGAACTTCAAGTCTTTCCAAGAAACCAGTGTAAAAGACATTATCAAGATAACAGCAATATACTTCACCATCTCCAAATCAGATGACAGACTTTCAAGTATCCAGGGTGATGTCACATAGCCAAGGAACTAGAAAAAGTTTAAGAAAGCTGCAAGACACGAGAACACTTTCTCAAAGCAACTTCAACTTCCTTATTTGAGTTACAGTTTATTTTCTAGCTAAATCAGACAGTAAATCTCAGAAAGGTTTAAATACATCAGTAAATATAAATTGTATAAGTATGTCAAACAGTACTTCTACAGTAAAGACACAAGTAAATGCATTAGTTTAAAAGTAAATGCATTAGTTTAAGTTAAAAAAATTGGCTAAAGCAGTCTAAAATACTGTATTCCAGAAATCTTCATTTAAATTTAAATGTTATTAGTTCAGTAATGTTAAATCCTTCAAGTCACAAAAAGGTTAAATCTCAGAAGCAGACTGTAATAAGTAACACACTTTCTCATGATTTGCAGCATGAGTCAACTTCTATCAGTATGGTTTCAGGCTTAACACAAAATCTTGTTTACAGTCTTCAGAAATCAATGTAAATGTTACAGCACATGTAATTCAAAATACAGAGTCAAGTCACAGCATTGCAGATACAGACGTTAACACTGTCAGTGGACCTAGCATGCAGATTTCCAGACCAATCAAAAAGCAAACATATCCAATGTATCAATATCACATTATTTCAAATACAGATGTTCAGAATGTAATACATTTTAGTTTACATCTAATTCAAAATGCAGAGTTAAGTCACAGTATTGCAGCTACACATGTAAATACAGTCAGTGTATGTAACATGCAGATTTCCAGAAAAGACACAAAGCAAATATTTGCAATGTCTCAAGGTCATGCTATTTTGAATGCAGATGTTCAAAATGTAGTAAGTTCTAGTTTATTGTTTTAAGAAACTAGTGCAAATATGGCACTGGGGGTAAGAAGAATCAAAGTGCAGATTTTAATCATTTTGATAAAGTAAACACCAGTACAAATGATATACAGACTTCAGGGCAAAGTAAAGAAGAAATGCATACCTAAATTCAAGTCAATGTTATTACTAGAGTTGCAGGGTAAAATGAAGAAAAAATTCATACCATAGCTCAAGTCAGTGTTGTTACTAGTTATATAGAAATGTTTTTTCAGCTTAACTATAAAGTGTGTGGCAGTCCACCAACAAACCAGCTTCTTTAACTGTCACTATTTAAGGTTGAAAGAAATGACAATATTTCATTGTTTACAGAAAAGACATTATTGAATAATGTACTGATTAATGCAGACACATTCATTTCAGTTACAAATAAACCTCTGCTAGAAGGCATGAGTGCAGTTTTGTCTGAATTTAAAGGGTCAAAGATTACAGCAGTTAACAATTCTAAGTGTAACAGCTCCATACTAGTTATGGATATGTCATCAGACTTATATGTTGTTTTAAACTTCAATAACAAAATTTTATGGAAAAATAAAAATGCCACAGAATGTAGAGTAGTGCACACAAATGACACTTGTAAGAATTTCTATGCTGCAGATTGTGCAAATGTAGAGAATTTGAACAATTGGTAACAACACAAACAAGCAGATTTATGGGTTAAAGATAAAATAAATTTCAGGTCAGCTGCCACATCTGAAGTGCAGGAAGTCAAGGTACCACATTTTCAGAATCATTATCTTTTTCTCAGAAAAGTTAAGACATTCTGTGACTGGAAAAGAAAAAAAGGTAACAGTATGCATTTGCCATTCTGGAAGCACATGTTGTGTAGGGTATACTAGAAATGACAGCCAAGTTAATTTGCAATATATAGGGATTCCAGTTATAAATCTGGTAAATGTTTTTTTTTTGTGTTTTATTGTTTTGTTTAGTAGACGTTAAGACTTTTGAATTATGGTAGTAAAGTGTTTCAATGCATAACTAATAACTTGATATGTTTTGCTAGTTTACAGAATATAAAATTTAAAGTCAATACTACATTTTAAAGGTGACAGTACAGTCGAAGGGTCAGATGCCATTCAATAAAAGAGTGCAGCATAAATGTTATGTGTCATTAAAGCCACAGGTTCAAATCTCATCTTGAAGAACTTTACATACTTGTATAAATTACAGAGAAGTAAATTTCCAGAAGCAAATAATTTCAACTCTAGTAATCAATGTCTATATGGAAATGGCTCAAGATTGTATATATTTCATACAGGAATGGCAGTTTACCAAACACACCAGAGGCACAGACTTAAGTAGCCGAGTTGTCAGATTACAGACCAGCTCATTGAACCAAATTAAAGATAGTACTGTAAGCCATAAAACAGTATGAAAAAGATCAGTTTAATATAATTAGTGACAGTTTTATGCAGTAGCAGTTGTTACAATTTATCCATAAAATTGTAAAAATCCTTGCAGCATTCAGTAGTACTGAAAAAAATTAAATTACTTCAGCTTAAGGAATGGCTATGTTAAGACAGTGGGTGGACACTTGCTCAATGAAAAGTAAATTACAGCCAGAGGTTCAAAGAGTAAACATAGAAAGTTGATTAATTAGATTAATTTTATAAAGGTGAAGAAATACAAAACATGTTAAAATAATAGCAGGGATTTTAGCTGGTGTGCAGCTTAGAGCAGGTTTTCTGAGTTATTGAGTAGGGCAGCATCATTCTGCTGTAAGCCTTGTAGAACTGCTTGTTTAGGGGATGGTTCCTTAGCAGGGCTTTTAGCCAGTGGGCAGCTTAGAACAGGTTTTCTGAGTTATTCAGTAGGGCAGCATCCTTCTGCTGTAAGCCTTGTAGGACTGCTTGTTTAGGGGGATGGTTCCACGAGGGCAAGGGCTTCCAACTGGGTCTAAATATGTAGAAGCAACTTATCAGTCTCCTTCCTTGCTAGGAAACCATTCATTTGCCTTAGGTCACCAAACTGGGTGGCAGTTTATTATATATGCCAGGCTGGTAGTTCTGGATTAGGACTAAAGCTCGAAGGGCACAGAATTCATGTACATGGTAAAATGATCACCAGATATAACAGTAAGATAAAACATTAATATAAACGTTCACATCCTTAGATGTCAGTCTAATAGTTCATAGACTAACACAACAGATAAATAAATTAAAAAATAAGATATTAGAATAGTATTGTACAACTAGAAAAGTAACTGTGCACAGAAACTGAAGGTCCGGAAAGACTATCAGAACACATAAGGTACACAAAATAATCTGTTACTCTGCAAAATATTGGTGAGGGGATCTGAAGTATACAAGATAAGCCCTGTTTTGTGTCATGGGCCATGTGCAGATGCAAACCTTAGCAAAATACAGTATGACAAACAGGCATCTCCCAGACCCATTCATTGTTTGGGAAGCACTCCTTTGTCAGAGGCAAACACATGAGGCAATGGCTTATTATCTACTCCTGGTTGGTAGATTCCTGATAAGGACTAAAGTTTAGAGGCAGTAGAACAGTTATGAGAAAATATATCTCTATAACACTATAAGATAAATCAAAACTTGACTATATTGATAAATAATTGCAGAATTAAATAAATCTTACAAAAATTCCTAAATGAAACATTAGCATACTTTTATACAACAGGAAAACTAATTCTGTCCAGAAAAGGTAACAACACACAGGAGGCATACAGACTAATTTTGTGCTCTGCAAAATATCAGTGAGAGGAGCTGAAGTATAGAAAATAAACACTATTTTGTGTCATGGGCCTTGTGTAGATACAAACCTGAGCGAAGTACAGGATAACTTACAGGCATCAATCCAATTCATTCCTTCCTTGGGAAACATTCCTTTGCCAGATACAAGCACACTGGGTGATGATTTATTATCTTTGCCAAGTTGATAACTAACTAATTAGGACCAAAGTTTGCAGGGCTCAGAAATGAGAAAATATTTCTACAATATACTGAAAGGTAAAACAAAAACGGAATATACAAATAAATAAATTCATAATTAAATAAATGTTACTCACAATTCCTAAATAAAATATCAGCACACTATTATACAACCGGAAAAATAATTCTGTCCAGAAACTGAAGATTAGGGAAATATAACAACACACATGAGATATACAGTATAATCTGTTGCTCAGCGATACATTGGCAAGAAGATCTCAGGTATGGAAAATTAACTGGATTTCTATATACTGGAGCTTGTACAGATACAAACTAGTCCAAAGAAGGGGATAATGTTGAAGCATCTAGAAATTTTCTTCCTCACTTGTAAGCCATTCATTTGTCTTAGGCCACCAAACTGGGCAATATTTTTTTAAGTATGCCAGGGTAGTAGTTAGTGGATTAGAGTTAATGTTTGCAGGGCACAGAATTCACATACATGATAAAAGGATCTCCAGAGATACTAGATTAAGATCAACCATAAATATAAAAGCTCACATCCCTAGATGTTAGTTAAATACTTCAAAGACAATGACTAGCAAATATGTCATCCATAGGCATCAAATAAAATAGTCGAACACAACAGACAGTTTTAAACCTACAAGTGACCAGCACCTGAATGACAAGGAAAGGAAACCCATATAATGCATGCAAAATGAGGCACTGCACATCAAAGTGTAACACAGAATTAAAATATAGAAAATATCCCAGATTTGCTGGACTGAGTATGTGCAGTATGAACCTTAGAAGACAGAAGAAAACCTCAAAACACATCTATCAGTAACATTGTTGATTTGCAGAGATCTTCATCTGTCAGAGTCAGCCACTCTGTGTAACTTCTTAATTCATCGCAGATTGTAACCTCTTCTGGGCTTACACATGCTATACCTTACATATATAGGAACAAAGCATTACCGCAAAAGACATAAGTTTCAGGTAAAACTTACCTAAAGAGATTGTCTTCCAAGCTATATGCAGAACTGTGACCGCAAAAACTAAACATTGTGAACATATAATGAAAAGATTATCTAGCTGCATTACACTGAAAGAGAAAGTAAAACTAACTAAATAAATAAAAAAGTAAAATATTACATGAATTCCAAAGTAACATATTTGCATAGTACTATACAATTGGAAAAATAATTGCCCTCACAAACTGAAGGTCCAGAAAAAGTAACAACACACATATAACATACAAACTAATCTGTTGCTCTGCAAAATATCAGTGAGATGATCTGAAGTATAAAAAGTAAAGCCCTGTTTTTGTCATGGACCTTGTGGAGATACAAACCTGAGCAAAGTACAGGATAACTTACAGGCATCAATCAGATTCAGTCCTTGCTTTGGAAGCATTCCTTTGTCAGAGGCAAGCACACTGGTCAATGGTTTCTTATGTATGGCTAATTGGTAATTACCTGTTTAGGACTAAAGTTTGTAGGGCGCAGAACAGGTATGAAATAATATTTCTACATTATACTAAAAGATAAAACAAAAACTGAATATATAAATAAATAACTACTAATTAAATAAATGTTGCAAAAATTCCTAAATAAAATATTCGTAATCTATTATACTAGAGGAAAAGAGTCGCCACAGCGGAACTCCGGTCCGCTAATGATTGGCAGTAGATTGTTACGTGCTGGCTTGCCAGGCCTAACGCATAACCTTCAAGGAAGGAACGCCCATTCACGCATGTCGACACACAGAAGACCCTCTAACTAAGAATCGAACGGGCAACGTCTAACTGTGAGGCGACAATGCTACCGCAGCACCACCACTGTCCAGAAACTGATGCTCCAGGAAAGATAACAAAATTACATGAGGTCTACAAAAATTCTGTTCCTCAGCAATGTCTCGGCAAGAATATCTCAAGTATGGAAAATTAACCATATTTGCCTGTATTGCAGCTGGTTCAGATACAAACCAGTCTGACAAAAGGCATAAGGTAGGAGCATAAAGCAGTCTACCTCCTTACTACTAAACCATTCATTTGTTGTACATCACCAAATTGGAAACAGTTTTTCTTATGAATGCCAGGTTGATAGTTTCTGACCTGCAACTAAAGTTTACAGGGCACAGAATTCACATTCACAGTAAAATGATCACCAGAGATACTTGATTAAGACCAAACATAAATACAGAAGCTCACAACCCTAGATATCAGTTACGTGCTTCATAGACAAAAGCCTTGAATGTTTACTGGCAGACCAGACAGCAGATTCACTTGCTATAGTTTACATATTCTCTAACAAAGCATCATCTCAAAGATATAAGTTTGAGGTAAAGCTTACCTTCTCCCGAGCCATATGCAGAACCATGACTACAAAGACTAAACATAGTCAATATATACTGACAGATTATCTTTCTACATTTTGCTTAAAGAAAAAAATAAAAATAACAAAATCAATAAATAAATATTACAACAAAATCTAAAATAAGATATTAACATAGTATCATACAACTGGAAAACTAATTGCACCTTGAAACTGAAGGTCCAGAAAAAGTAACAACACACATAAAGTATATAAACTAATCTGTTGCTCTGCAAAATGTTGGCGACAGGATCTGAAGTATAGAAAATAAACTCTTTTTTGTGTCATGGGTCTTGTGGAGATACAAACCTGAACGAAGTACAGTATAACATAGAGACATCCATCAGATTCATTCTTTGGTTGGTAAGCATTCCTTTATCAGTGGCAAGCACACTGGGAAATAGTTTATTATCTATGCCTGGTTAGTAGTTACCTGATTAGGGCTAAAGTTTCTAGAGTGCAGAACAGGTATGAAAATATATTTCTACCTTACACTAAAAGATAAAACAAAAAATTAATATATAAATAAACAAATACATAATTAAATAAATGTTACAAAAATTCCTAAATACAATATTAGCATACTATAAACAACAGGGAAAGTAAGTCTGTCCAGAAACTAAAGGTCCAGGAAAGGTAACAAGAGAGATGAGGTATACAAAATAATATGTTGTTCAGGTCATTTGGCCTTCACTTCAGAGAAGTATATACTAAACAGGAGGGGTCCCAACACTGTGCCCTGTGGGACACCACTAGTAACAGGTTTCTTATCAGAAGTAGATTCATCTGTCTGGACAACATGTGTCTTGTCAGTGAGCCAGTTGGCTATCCATCTGACAATGTAGGGCTTTATGCCTAACTCAGAAAGTTTATCTATGATCCCTGAATGGGGGATTATGACAAAAGCTTTGGCCAGGTCTAGATAAACAGTATATACCGTTTTACCCTCATCCATGGCCCTCATGACTTTCTCAAAGAAATCCACCAGACTGAGAAGGCAAGACCTCCCTTTGACAAGGCCAAATTGGGACTGCTCCAGTTGTTGGAGAGTTCCTGTGTCATTATTGATCAGGTCCATGATAGTTCTCTCCACAGCCTTGCAGATAAGACTGTTCAAACTTATGGGTCAGTTGATGGGCCCCCCTTGTGCAGAGGGATGACTGTTGCAGTCCTCCATTCCTCTGGGACAGAGCCCGTCTGGAGGCTGTGGTTAAAGAAGGTTTCTAGTGGCCCTAGTAGATTCTGTTTTAAGCTAGTTAAGAAGCATCCTGAAATATTGTTGGGGCCCATGGAGGATGTGTTTTTGGCTTTAGTGAGCATATTAAGGACCTGTTCCCTCATAATGACTGACAGAGTATGGTTGTAGGTATGTAATATTTATTTATTTCATGAGAACTACATAGTATAAGTCAAATTCGGTCCAATCATAATTTTAATTTTATAGGTGTAAGTGTTTATTAAGAGACTTTAGAGAACTTGGCAAGCAGATGAATTGTTAGTGATAGAAGGTAGATGCCACAGTACACTGCTTCTGCATGTCCTACTGTGTCTTAATGAGCAGTTTTCCTTAATAACAAAACAGATCACTTGTAATATTGTTTAATTGCACAGTGCTTTTCTCTGGATGTTATACTTTATACAATTTATTTTGAAGATGCTTTATTTAAACATTTAAGTCAAATTGAAGTCTGTTTACAATTTTATATGTATGGATTCAGTTTTACCAAAGGATTTTAGTGGGGTGACACATGCAGAAAGAGTTCTTAGCAATGAAAATGGAATGGCAGAATACACTGGCTCTACAATCCCACTGGGACCAAATTAGCAAACTTTCAACTATGGTAAGTACATAATCCCAGTGTGAAAGCTGTTTTTTAGCTTTTTTTTCAAGATCAGTTCTGACATTAAATGTTATGTGGTCTAAAATAGGCTCAGAAGTTCCTATGTTCTTTTAAGATAAAGAGCTGCAATATTGAAAACTTTTGGAGTGGAAGTAATGTCTTTCTTTCAACAAGGAACTAGAGTCAGCCACATGCAAAAAAGAAGCTGCAGGTACAGTTCTGGACACTTGACATACCTGTCAACCTGTTACTGCAAAAAATCTGGGCAAAGCCAAAAATAATGGGGGTGGGGACAAAGGCCCAAAGCTAGGACAGATTTTGAATGTAGCTCTTATAAACTTAGAAAATTGATAAAATAACTGGTTTTATGTTAGCATGCATTTTCTGAAGGATTTGAAGTCTAAAGCACAGATGTGTCATTATTTAGTGACTTAATCCCTAGTGATTTGCCAGAAAACCAACAGAACAGATTTGAAGCAAAAAATGTGGGCATTCTGTGAAAATCTGGACTGTTGAAAGGTATGACACTTGGGTGTCAGCCTGGAAAGAACAATGTGTCAGTACATTCTGTTGCTGGAGTTTACAGATGGATGATAACCATAGTTGTGGGTGGGGCTTCAGGGCTGATGTCGGCATATAAATATGTCACAAAAGTTGCTGCTGTGATGTCAGACATTCTAGATCACTGAGCTGAATAAGTTTGGCATCAGTTTTGGACAAGACAGTACATCAGAAATACAGAGCAAATCAGGTAAAGACATATTGCATCTTACAACAGTGAAAGAGAGTTTGTGTCATTACTTTTGTTTGGTCTGGTATATATAACATTTTATTTGTATTATAAACAAAATTTACTATTAGTGTTGAATATCTGTTCTAACTGATCATCATTCTCTAAATGTATAAATCGCTGAATGTGTATTTAACATGCAGCATTTCTGAAAATTGTTCAGGGAGCTTCTGTCTTGCTGTGACTAATATACACTGACATTTTTTACATGGACTAGTGAACATGGAAGTTAGAATTAAGTTTGTTTTGACACAGTTTTGTGGAAATACTGCAGCATACCAGATGATGAGGAGAATCAGAGACAATGAAAAGAATTAAGAAAGGAAGAGGTTAAGAGATGGAGGAGGTTAAAAGAAAGGGAAGAAGATATAAATGTTAAAAAGACTAAAATAGTGGATATTAAGACCAGCTCTGGTAGAGCTTTTAGCTGAGTCAAGAACAGAAGCTGCTGTTATAGAAGGTATAATTAGGAAGACATTTAAATATAAGAATCAATCAGAGGAGGTAAGATAAGAGTGGGAAGAGAGACTAGCAAGGCAGTTTTGCAAAGGAACAATGGGTGGATATCTATATCGCTCCCAAGTCTGCAACATAGTCCATTCTGGTTTAGGATTTTTAATTAGAAGTGCTTGCATACGTATTTTTATACCCCAAGCAGACTTCATATAATTTTTTTCTCTGGTAGGTTGCAAATGCTAGAGGTGCAATGGGTAAAATAGAGGTAACTGGAATGACTTGGCATATTTTAAAATTTCCTTTCAGGGTACTTTGCTAGAAATGCTGGTGGAGCAAATGACTGTAAATAAGGAAATGATTCTTTTTAGCTGGGAAACAGGTTCTGAATTGCCTGGACATAGTAAAGCCTTACTAAATTTAATGCTATTAGCTGCCAAAAAATACAATTACTAGAAAATGGAAATCAAAATCTAAACCAGCTGTAAATGAGGTACTGAATTAAGTTAAAGAGATGAAAGAAATGGAGGTGGGATCTTTAGAAAAAGGAGCAAGCAAATTATATAGAAATTAATGGAATTTGTGGTAACAATACATGCAAAATAATATTCAAGAGGAATAGTGAGGTTTAAGGGGAGGTACGAATTAAGCAGTTTATGTAATGTTGGAGTAAATGACAAGTGTTAAAGAAGGCAACATGTAATGTATAATGTGTGTAAATAAAAAAAATGCTAGTATGGTTTGTTTTATTTTCTATTAATGTATGTGCCCCTGTGTCTTAAGTCATAATTTAATAAAAATGTTTAAAAAACATAGAAGTTATTCTGAATCTACACATAGACACAGACACACACACACACACACACACACACACACACACACACACACACACACTCGAGCGCTTACACTTAAGGCCCAAGGTCTGAATAGCCTGAGTTATATTTGGAGCTAAAGACGTTTACAGGGGAATTTAAAATGGTAGGCTATGCCACCCTTGTATTTATTAAACAAAACATCTTTATGCTTTCCAAAATGTTTTTTGTCAATTTTATACAGGGGCAGTCTGAGTTATACATAGGCTTTTGGAATGGAGAGTATTGGGACCTTAGTGCTGGTGCAAATATTAAAATATATTTCCTCATCTGCTTAACTTATCATACTAAATCAGTGCATTTTGCCTATATGCCATTAAAAGAGATTGAAGAGAAATGTATTGTACTATGTAGGTATTGCAGTAATATTTTTTTGGAAAGTTAAACAAATGAATTCAGCAGTATGCAGACAGCTGTAAAATTTAGCAACAGCAATTGAAGTCTGCTGAATGTTGTTGACCACTGGTTAATGCCTTTGAAGTGATGGAAGTTATTCATATGGAACCTGTTATAAAATAATTGTTGGGGGTTCATTGGAAAGGTCTTGCCTACACCTTGACTAGCTTAGACTGGATGAGGTGCCATCTGTAAAGTACAACTCAATGAAGCCTAGACATCCTCATTGCTGTTTCCCTTAAAGAAGAATCGCACCCACAGACTTAAAAAAACATGTTTATTTCACCATGGTTTGATGTTTCCTACATTTTAACACCACTCCAGCATGATTTACAAGTTTTTAAATATTTTTATATGCAATCTCTGAGTCTGACCACATGGGGTCTGGTATCTTGAAGTAATTCTGATTGTTTAGTCTGCCTCTAGGTATCCAACAATCCAGTGCTTGTCTGTAAAACATTACATCATGCAGGTCTCTTTCTTCATAAAGTTCCTGTCACTACATTGATTTTACATGCATACACTGCTGTCTTTCTGTCAGTTCGTTTTAAGTAACATTTCATGTCGTTCAATGACTACTTAAAACAAATAGTGCAAATGCCAAAGCGCTTTTTACTGCTGTTTCTTTTAAAAATGGTTAAACTGCAGTCTTTTGTAAAGCCTGAATTGTACTACTTTGACTCATCTCCCATCCCGCTTCACACCTAACTTCCCTAGCTGTGAAAGTGCTAAGGGTAATTTGAGCTGTTACTTGATGTGATTGACAGCTCACAGCAGGAGACCCTTTCTAATGTACTTTTTCCTTGTTCTAGCCTTTACTTTCTGTATGGGTGGGGAAGGATCAGGGAGCTGTAACATCACAGCATGGGTGGGTTTTTAGGACAGTCATGGTGATGTCAGTTTGGGGAGGGATTGGCCAGAAAACTATCTGTATTCAGTGGCCTTGATTACATCAATGAATTGGAGACTGCAGCAAGCTTTTCTAGGGCAGGATACGTTTTTTGAAAGTGAAACCACCATAGTACAGTAAGGTACTGTTCTGGTGGAGAGAAACAGTTGATTTAAAATATTTGAAATGCAGTATTGTTGTTTATTCATAGTAGGGATAGTAAATAGGGATAAAAATGGCAGAGAAGTTGAGCATTTAATAAAGGAATCCTGTTGCTGTCCTTTAGGAATTCTGTGCCAGTGTGGTTTTGCCACAGACAGTGATTTCTGTATTTAGGTTGATTCCTCCTAATACATGTTTGTATGGCCATAGAATTGGTGTCTAGAAGTTCAGTGGGTGTGAGGGTCTTGCCAACCACATTGAGGGCTGCAGGAGGGGGCGTCTCCCCTGCAAAAATACTTTATTTTATTTTTCATCTGGATGAGGCTTCAACCAGATGTAACCTCACTAGAATGTGACACAAGTAATAGCGGGAGTTATTGGAAAGTCAAATATAGTATGTAGTAAGGTGTGTGTGTGTGTGTGTGTGTGTGTGTGTGTGTGTGTGTGTGTGTGTGTGTGTGTGTGTGCGTGTGTGCGTGTGTGTCTGTATTTGTATGTATGTGTATGTATCTGTATATGTGTGTGTGTGTGTCTGTGTGCATATGCATGTACATCTGTAGCTGTGTAATTCTCCACACATTTGAGGTTGAAGGGATGCTACAGTACCATATTTATAGGCTACAGCATCTGATTAGATAGCTGTGCCAATAAGCTGTACTGAATATAAACAACTGATAACTGCATTTACTTCAAGAAGTGCTGGATGTTACGCTGAACATAACAGTGCAGTACATGTGACCTGTTGATACAAAGACCCTCTGCTGGTTGATACCATGTTACAGTGCTCATACGGTGGATAATGGGCTGTAAGTTTTAAATCATATAGATCTGTAAATATGATTTTGCTTCTTTCTACAAGGATTTAGAAGTGCTGCTTTTGTGTCAGTAAGGTTTGTTTTTTTAAAGGTCTGGAATACATGTTCTTCTATTCGTACTCCACAATTTTCCCCTGCCTACATTAAAACTGAGTATGTGGGTTTATGTGGGTGGTTGTGTTGGGGGGACTTTGTTTTGCTTTTATATGACTACCGAAGAAACCCATATTTGCATTTACAGCAATAACTTGATTTGCTGTGAAATTCCAGTGATAATTTGATGTTTACAAAGCAATCTATAAATGAGAATTCAAAGAATTTATGTTTTGTTTCATCATTATCAGGGATACTCATGGTCTGCCATACTGTCTTTCCTCTTGCAAACATGGTTGGAATAAACCCATATGCATGTTATACTAATTTTGAACAAAGCTTATGCTGGCAGGTGTTTTATGACAGTTGAAAGGACATAAACTAATGTAATAAGTCAAGTAGTGAAAATGAAGTCTGCTATTTGTATATACTATATACTCATAAGTATGTATTTTACTGTTACTATTATATGATTTCTGCCTGTTATCTAATCCACAACAAGCCCTGAGATCAGAGATCCGCACATTATGATCTGTTGAACTTCTTTCTCTCTCACTCATTACACGCTCACTCCACAGACACCACAGATACTCTTACAGCCTCTCTAGATTCCTTCATACATCTCCTAACCACACACATCCACACAAGGTCAACTCACCCTCACTCCTCTTACTTTACTGCACACTGAGGTGTTGTGTAATTTGCAGTAACATTATTTATTATCTCTTTTTTTACAGCACATTTGGTCTGCCTGTATCATCGCAGAATACCATCTATTCCTCACTCTCCTACCTTGCCATCACCTCTCAACTCTACAATCACACACCTATTTCATGCTTCCACTTCAGACATGTACATGTCAGCAATACCACTAACCACTTCAGCAAACACCTTTACATACTCTCCAAACTGTCACACAAACATGCATGTATATTATTACAGATTCTCTGTAGTGGTGATATACACCCCAATCCTAGGTCACATACTGCACAACATACCATCATGTCTACCATTCCACCCCTTCCTCACATTAAAACTTCAGACATTCTCATTCTTAACCTGAACCTTAGAAGCCTAGTTAACAAAATCACAGACTTTCATGCAGTCATTGCACGATACTCACCAGACATTCTTATAGCAACAGAAACTTGGATAAAACCCCATATAAAAGACCCAGACATACTCCCACAAGGTTACTGTGTACTCAGGTTAGACAGGATTAGGAATAAGGGAGGTGGGGTTGCAATGTTCTACAAAGATGACCTAAGCATAGACTACCTACCCACCAAATACCTTTATGATAACAACTAGTAACATGGCTCAGAATCAACCCAAAGAAAAATATTACCATAATAACCACTTACATACCTCCCAACAATACTCCCACTACAATTGAGGAACTCTTAGTCTGGACAGCCTCAACCTACACCCATGAAACCATCATCACAGGCGACTTCAACTTAGACTGGGACACTTAACACTGGTGATAACCCTTTCACCTTCATATATCTGCATGGTTTCTCCCAAACAATCCAGTTTCCCACTTGAACAGATAAACATAGAAAAAGGGACTCTATCTTAGACTGGTCACTTATTAACAGTACCAGCCCACAGCTATCTCTCTGGATGCCTTCTAAATAATTTAAGTGACCATAGAGCTACCTACTTAATCTGTTATCAGCTCAACCCACCCAGAACCACAGTTTACAAAGTCATACTAAATACCAAAAACTTCTCCAACAAAGCATTCTTAGACATGTTTAATAAATGCATCTGGACACCACTCCATCATCTCCAGCTCAATCAGGCCATAACATACTTCAGTGACACATTTCTTGCTATTCTAAATAGCTTAGCACCAACTCGTACATGTCATGTTAAAAATAAGAGCTTGCCCTGGATATCAAAAGAAACCATTAGACTTCAAAACTAAGGGACAAAAACCTGGTTTCAATACCAGAAAACAAACGACAATAAAACTAGTCATAATGACAAATACAGATTACTACAATAAGATGACCAATATGTTGGGTGATAGTAACACCTTTGAAAAAGTAAGTAAAAGTGAAATGTATAGAGCATACACTAAGATTGATTGGTTATTATATGAATATTTAATGGACGGAATTATTAACAAGGACGAGTTTTCTTATTTATCAGTTGAGTTTCCAGTTATTCCGTCCATTTTCGGAATTCCTAAAATACATAAGAATACACATAACCCCCCCTTTTCATCCTATTGTTTCTGCAAGGGGATCCAAGACAGAGGCTATTGGTGCATATATAGATTTTCATTGTAAGGAGACAATTAGTAAACGTCCACATGTGTTAAAGGATTCCTGACACTGTCTTGATTTGATAAGACAAAGCAAGGAAAGAATTGGGCCCAATGTTTTTATGGCTACAATAGATGTAGTGAATTTATTCACAGTAATTCCACATACAGAAGGTTTGGAAATGTTTGAGGCCACTCTATTAACATTTAGTGGTATGGAAGGCTCAAAATGTAGATTATTGACAGAATTGATGGAAATTGTTCTTGAAAACAATTTTTTATACATGACTGAAGAATATTATAGACAGAAAAATTGGTGTGGCCATGGGCGCAAGATGTGCCCCTATATATGCAAACTTGTTTTTAACACACTGGGAGACAGAGCATGTTTTTACATCCCCTTTTTGGAATAAAATTGTTGTTTATCTATGATATTTGGATGATATACTAATTGTTTGGAAGGGAAGTAAGGACAAATTTGCTGAATTTGTAGAATTTTTGGGTAAGACATCTAATTTTCTAAAATTCACTAATCAAATTTATGACAATGATTGTGCATTTTTAGACATAGTTTTCTCATTTCAAAACAACAACATACAATCCAATATTTTCAGGAAAAATACTTTTTCAAATTCTTTTTTACATTTTGACAGCTGTCATCCGTACTACCAAAAGAAGAATTTAGTTAAGGGCCAGATGGTGAGGCTGTCTAGAATTATTAGTAATGATGAAGTATTTAATTTAGAGATAGAAAAACTATCTAATATGTTTTTAGACAGGGGTTATCCAAATTATTTAGTATTTAATATCAAGAAAGAGATTAATGTTAAAAGGTATTCATTGTACAGACCTATCATTAAATTTGGTGTTAGCAACACAATGGAAGATAAAAAAGCTAAGTCCAGACAGGACACCTTTATTTTACCATACAATGAAACATCTCCTGAAATTGTGAGCATTATTCATGAAATTTGGAACAGTGTTATCAGTAGCAATGGAGAATTATTAGAAGTGGTGGGTACATATCCTAAGATCACCTACAGTAGAGGTAGAAACCTTAAAGATATTTTTGAAATCAGTACCAACATTGACAATTTCAAAAGGTCAAGAATGAGTAAATGTGGAGCATGCCAGGTTTGTAAATACATTAATGATGGCCCTTATGTTGCTATAACAAACTATGGTAAAACAATCAGATGCCCAGGCCACTGTAATTGCAATTCAACTATGGTTGTATACGTAGCGACTTGCTCCACATGCCAAGCATTTTATGTTGGCAAAACAATCAGGAAGCTTAGAGTACGTATAGGAGAACATGTCAGAGACATCAAAACACATAAAAACACCAGTGCCTTATACAACCATAGTGTTAGATGTTCAAATTTTAAGAGATTCTTATTTTTTATTATTGACAGAATGCCACACAATGTGCAGAAGGGAGGTGATGAAAAAGTTATTCTGGACGCTAAGGAATGCCTTTGGCAACTTAGGCTGAATGCCTGTACTTTGCCAGGCATTAATGACAATGTTTCTATTTCTAGTGTACTTAAATTAAAATCATATTTTATTTAAGTATGATTTTAACAAATTTTAACCATTTTAACATTTTAGTTCATATTTATACATAATATATTATTATTATTACATTTATAATTTATTATATTTCATTATATTTTAGAATAGATATCTAATATTAGAATAGTCTAAAATTTAATATTTATTTATTTATTTAGGTATTTATTTATTTATTCATAAGTATATAAATCCACACATTAAATATATTAAGAAAGTAATAATGTAGATGTATTGTAGTTGTACTATATATTATCAAATTCATATTTTAGTATGTGTTTACTATATCTAAACCTTGTGAGATTTTTGTATGTTTGTGACTGCTGTTCATTTTTTAACCTTTTTTAACCTTTTTTGTTTATTTACTGTTTATCAAACATTTATTTGAAAAACAACTGTTAGGTTTTATTTATTGTTTACAGTATTGGACATTTGTTTTGGGGCTTAGACAAATTTTAGTGTTCCTTTAGTAATAATTATGCAATTACATAATTATTTAATTAATTCACTTATTTAATTCAAAGTATTTAAAGGATGGCTTTCATTTTAAAGAATTTGTACTCTGAAGATGCCCTTTATGTTGTTGGGTGAAAGCGCTTAGTACGGAGATAATTTTGTCGATGTATCATCGTTTTTATCTTATCATTAAAAAGTTGTATCAACAAACCAGTTTTTAACGGTTCATTGAGTAGCTTGTTAGCTTACTAGTCGTTCAATTACATATTTAGACAATGAAACTCTGTCTGCATAGCAGCAGCTTCGCAATCAAACAAAAAAATCTCAAACTAGACAAAAACAAAACATATTATAAATCTATGCAAAACAAATATGAAAACAATCCCAAAAAGTTCTGGCAGGCAATTAACTCGGTCCTCCACCCAGGTAAACTCACAACCCCAGAACCAACAACCAATAACAAAAGATTGAATATTGCCTTACATATCAACACCTACTTTATAAACACCATCATCTCCTTAGTTACAGGGAACAATTCCACCCCACCATCTCTTCCACCTAATGTGGAAATTAACAACTAACACCATAAGAACAATGCTGAAAAAACTGAAACCTTCTTCCTTAGCAGCTGACCAACTCTCCAATGAGAACCTCAAACTTTTATTTTGTTTTCAGTCCTTCCAAACTAGAAGAATCATTAAAAAGTGTTATTCAAAGTGATAAGGTTAGCGCCATATGTGGTCTACAAGAGACTGCATATGTTGAGGGGTATGGTTCTGGTAGTATGAAAGGAATACTAGATGTGTATGAAAGGAATACTAGATGTGTTTAAAATGCATTTATTCATGGTCTGTTAACCGATGGGGTAATGGGCTAATTATCAGGGGGCCTTTTTCAGACATAGCCTGGGTAAAGAGTACAGGTTAAAAAGAATGCAGTTTAGGAAACAAAAACAGCAGTTCTAATAAATGGGAAAAAAATCAATTCATAATAAGAATTAGAATGTGGCATCAGTAATTGATTCTAACATATATTAAAACTACTAAATGCAAACAAAGTGATCAGTAATAAGAATTACAATGTGGTCTTAGTTCATTAGAAATGTGTAGCTATTAAATGTTACATACTTAACAAAAATGGCAAAACTGCTTTTTTACTGTTCACATTGCAAAGTATCACATTTACAGTATCTACCATGTCAAAGTACTTTGATTTCAGTCAGGTCACATCCTGCATATGTGAAGTAAGAAAACAAAAGAAGTAGTTCTGGACATCTGTTACAGACTCCATGACTCCATTTGGTTATATTCTCCATCTTACCCACTTTCTTTGAAACTTTTGTACTTCAGAATGAGAATCATCAATAAGGGAGAAGCCTTGTGGAATACAACTGGACATGCTACATATTCTTTTTACCAGATAAAGGTAGCGTTAAGTGGTGGTAATGAACTGTGGTGGCATTATGGGTCAAAACTTAGGAAAGGTAAGGCCACACAGAGAAGCACAAAGCATATTCACAATATTGACAGATAAACATTCATATAACTAATATAGTACTTTTTTGATATTCAGGGCTATGTTTTATGCCTTTGATTGTTTCTTAGCATTAAGCAGTTTACTGTTGATAATGACCAAGTAAATGGCAAAAATAAATGTATTTATTTCAAAGTTATGTAGACCCATAACAACAAGATTCACATTTCACTAAAGGGCTGTAGGTGAAGCATTTACGCAGGTGAAGGAGAAGTGATGCAAGGCTGCAAGTTAGGATTTACCCAGGTGAAGAAGTGGTTTTGAACTACAAATGAAGCTCTTACCTAGGTGAAAAAGATGTGGAATTAGATTACAAATGGAGACCATATGAAGATAAACTTAACATGTATGGGCAGGTATGTTCAGGTAAGTTGATAGCTGACACCATTTAAATCTTCTTCTTAAGTTAACATGTATAGACAGCAGATGTATATTTATACAGATTAGAGTTAAAGCAAGCATGCAAATGTTTCAATGTTTTCAGACAATAGTATAACACTACTAGTTTTTGGTTTTATGCTTTTATCTGTGTTCAGATAGTACTGCCAGAAAAAAACATATTCATTTACTAATAGTTTAGTCTCCAGAATATAACATTACCAGATTTCAGTTTATGTTTTTATCTGTGTTCAGGTAACACTGGCAGAAAAGGTATTACTTTAGTATTAGTTTAGTTAGTTTCTAGAATATAACATTTATACACAGTTATTTTAGATGTTCAGTATAAATTTGTATCACTTTAATGTAAATTTCAGTCAAGGTCCAGAATATGACATTCATATGAGTTCAGTGTAGTACATTTCAATCAAATTTCAGAATATAACATTAATACTCAGTTACACATTTCTACCAGCATCATGTAAATATTTCAAACAAGTTCTAGAATATGACATACTCATTTATTAGTTCAGTATAGTACATTTCAATTAAATTTCAGAATATAACAGTCATACTCCGTTATACATTTTTAAAAACATTACTAGACAGTTTACAACATTCAATTACATCACACTTCACATTTTTCAGTTATTAGTTTTAAGAGTAAAGTGACAGAATTATTTGTAACCAACTTATTTCACATTATCTGTCACTAGTTTTTATGGTAAAGTGGCAGAATTATAACAGTCTTATTAAAATAAGTTATTTAAACAATAAGTAATAGCTATTTAGTATACTCAAGGTAGAACAGGTCAGGCTTAAATTTTTAATTAATTTACATAGTACACTGCACCTTACAAAATCATTATTGTGCATTACTCAGAAAGTTAAAAAGACAATAACAGGGTATGCAAAGGGATAGATCTGAAATACAGAAAGCATAGGTTTTAGTAGTCATACTTCTAATATTACAGCACATAGATATTTACATATATTACAGCACATAAAAATTAAAAAGGTAAAAAGGATTATTAGCAACAGGGTGGCCATGGTGGTGTAGTGGTTAGCATTGTCACCTCACAGCAAGAGGTTCTCCGGTTTGATCCTCGGCTGGGGTGCCTTCTGTGCAGAGTTTGCATGTCCTCCCCGTGATCGCGTGGGTTTCCTCTGGGTGCTCCGGTTTCCTCCCACATCCCAATGACAACCGGTGGATTGGACACTCTAAATTGGTCCTAGGTGTGTGTGTGTGTGTGCATGTGTGTGCCTTCTGTGGAAGGTTGGGCACCGGGCTGGCAACTTGACACTATAAAACTCCACTGCCAATCATGAGCAGACAGGTGATCCACTGTGGTGACCCCTAACTGGGAAAAGCCAAAAGAAGAAGCAACAAATCTAGCTGAAGATTTATAGACAGAAGTTAATATAGTATATGGTAAATATGCTTCAAGATACATATACTATAGATATAAAAAAGAGAGTTTACCAGTTTTAACATATTAAAGAGTTGTCCAGTTATGATTAAATCATAAAGTTCTTCACCCACGATATGCCAATGTACAATAAGCCTGTGACCAGAAATTCCCAGCTCAGAAGGGCAGAATCCAGCCTCTCCCCCCACAAGAGTGCAGACCACAAACTCTCTTAATGTCAAATAACTGGCCTGAAGCCCAAGTACTTAAGCCAGAACTAATACACTTTTAGAATAGTAGACACTGGGCCTTCAATCAGCAATTCACAGTTTAGAAGAATGTAAGCTACCTGTCCTGCCAGTGCAGACTACAAACCTTCTTAATGTAAAACAACCTGTATGAAGACCAAGTGCTTAAACCAAAAGACAGAATAACCGTTTACAATTTAATCAGGCTACTAGCCAAGCAGTAATAAATTCAGCAGAATAAATAAAATTGAGTATTTTTAAGAAAAGCAAAATAAAGTAGGAGGAAACACAAATACAGTAAAAGCAGATGAATAAAGTGCAATTGTTTAAGTGCAAGGAGAGAGGAAGGAAGAAACTAAGTGGGCTGGCCTTCTCAAATCTTCTCTCTGTATTAAGTAGAGTGAACACTAGACTCAGAATATGATCTCACTGTATTCGGTTAAGTGAGCAAATGAGATGGACCCAGGAGGAGTGTTCAAATACAGTCTTACAGGAGGGGCGAGCAATTCCAGAGCCATCAAACACTAATACAAACACAAGAACAGGGAGGGTGGGTGGGGAACTAACTGCAGAGAGACATACAGCACACTGTTCAATGCAACACACAATTAGGAAACAGAAAAAATGGAAATACAGTACTTTTAAAACTGCAAGTCTGTACTTAAGAGAAGACTAAAATACACTATTGCAAGTTTCACTTAACTTCAGCTTCTAATGCAGATGATTGTATCCAAGCAAGTCTTGCAGAAGTTGAGCATAAAATTAACAGAACCGGACAGAACCTACATGGTAAGAGTTGCGGGAGCTAGGTCCGACTCTAAACCAGTTATAAGTGGCTTTCCCCAGGGCTCAGTCTTGGAACCCCTCCTGTTCAGCATATACTTCTCAGAGGTACAGGCAAGCACAGGAGGATTATGGCTGACCAAGTTAGTTCACAGACAACTGCAAACTAGGTGCTATAATTGACTCTCTGGCTGATACAGACATCCTCCAAGAGGGTCTCACTGAGACAGATACCTGGTGCCAAAATCATGGCCTCAAGCTAAATGCCAAAAAGTGCATAGTCATCCCCTTTGGAAAAATAAAGTACCCACAAACTACCACATAGGCGGTAGTCCCCTAAATATGGAAGATGTAATAAGGGATCTGGGGACCCAAGTAGATAGTAATCTCACCTTTGATAATCACATTGCCAAAGTGGTTAGAAAATCCTTCTACGTGGCCCACCTAATCACAAAAGGGTTCGCATCCAGATCAAAAGAGGTCATTGTGCCCGTCTACTCATCACTCATCAGACCCATCATAGAGTACAATGCCCCTTTTGGGATGTACCTTACAAGACACCTGCAACAGCTGGTAAGACCACAGAAGTACCTCACCAAGAGGATCACTGGCCTCAAACAGATGCCCTATGCAGCTCAACTGAAGAAACTCCAGCTGTACTCGGTTGCATATCACCTACTCAGAGGTGATCTCTGCCTGACATACAAGGCCATGTCCAAATCAGAATTGATGGATATGCTCCACCTAAAGAAAACCTTATCCCATCGAGCCACACACTCAAGGGATCTAAACCTCACCACAACAATAAATAGGATGTGTTGGAGGGATAGATTCCTGTCCTAGAGACTTCCCATGCTTTGGAACAAGATTCCAATTTACGTTAGGCAGAGCTCCTCGCTAGAACTCTTCAAAAGAAACCTTGACAAGTGGATGGGAAACAGAAAGTTTACCCCGGGGATCACTTCAGTGGGTCTGCTGGACAGAGGCACAGGGAACTAATCTAAGGGGGCGGTGAAAGCCAACACATTCCGGCTAGGCTTATTAATGCCTTCGTGCAGATAGCCTAGTACCTACCTATGAACCTATAAAGACTTCAATCCAAACAGAATATAAATGCTCAAGTGACATCTAGTGGTCAAAATTAAAACTGCAAGTTTATTTACCACATTAGAAAACATATTTTATATTAGTTCTAGTGATTATTATAGTATCCTGCGCAGATTATATTAATAGCTTTATGAAGTAATTACAGAAGTAAACTCCATTTCAGTAACTTCAGAGACAATTGTTATGGAATAAATCCTACATAAATACAGTTACTAGAATAGACCTTGCATAGACTTGAAAATGTAAGGTTAGGCCTGTTTCTTCATTTTATTTTTCATATTTTAAAGTAATTACAGAAAAAGATACCTGTGTGTGTGTGTTCAGGTACCTCAGGAGAAGTTGTTAGATCAGATATCATTTAAATGTACAAAAATACAGTATTCTCTTTTAGGTTAGGCCTGTGTCTTCATTTTATTTTTTTTATATTTTAAAGCAATTATAGAAAAATATACGTGTGTGTGTGTTCAGGTACCTCAGAAGGAGTTGTTTGATCAGATATAATTTAAATGTACAAAAATACAGTATTCTCTTTTCATAATTCTAGAAATGCAGCCATATTAAAGCAGGCATCACAATTTACATACAGTTTCCATGAATGCACTTTCAATCCATGAAAAGAGCCTGCAGTCAAGAATACTGATAACAACCATATGTGCTGTACATCGGAGTACAAACACATTTTGATTTATGGTACAAAGCTTGGTAACCAAGGCTAAAGAGGCATGCAGAGATTTGCAAGGTTTTGGTATTATTAGGAAATACTTTGGACACAGTTAAGTTAGTTAATTTGGAATGATATGGATAAAGTCTTTACACTACAGATTCTCTAATATAAGTGCAGAATTCCAGTCAAATATCCAGCATTCCAGAATATTAATATTATTCAGAGGGAAAGGAATATTACCACAGTAATCCAGCATTCCAGAATATTACAGAATTTCTATAGACTGTTTCAATTTATCAACTCTACTATTGGAGACAGTATTTGAATATTGTTGACATCTACCTTCACTGTGTATAATAAATCATTCTTAACCAAACTACATTGTATGCAGACTTTATTCTCAAATGTGCAAGAAGATTTGGCACATAAAGGAGAGACTGGCACATGTTCAGAACAGTTCTGGGCAATTAACAGATAAAGACTTTCATTCCAGTTTCTTTCAGTTGTTTCCAGCTCATGTCAGTATCCTAAAGTCATAGCAATTCCTTCAATGGTGAACCAACATTGATAGGGTTGCAATAGTTAAAGTAAGTCCAAAAACCCCACAGCAGCCTGGCATCAGCAGTCAGACTACGTGTATCCCAAAAAGCGCCAGTGTTAATTTGGAACACTACTTCAGAAGATCTCCAGTAAAATCTCAAAGGACTTCAACAGAGCAGCAGTGTTCATACAAAACATTACTTCCAACATTTACAATAAGTCTCAAAGAACTTTAACAAAACAGCAGTGTACATTATGTCGGAATATCTATGATAAAGTCTCAAAGACTTCAGACTCTCTAAGATATCAGTGTAAAAGACATTTTCAAGATAACACCAATGTTCTTCACTATCTCCAAAGCAGACAACAAACTTTTAAGTTTGCAGTGTGACATCACATAGCCAAGAAAATAAAAGATCTTAAAAAGCTCGAGATTCCAGAACACTTTCCTAAAGCAACTTCAACTTCCTTATGTGAGTTGCAATTCATTTTCTAGCTAAATCAGAGAGCAAATTTCAGTAAGGTTTAAATAAAGATGTGATGATATGAGGTAGTGCTATCTGTGCCAGGGAGAGTAGGGCAGTGCATATGTAACATATACCAGCACAGCTAGCTGGAGTTTTGTAAAGAATTTTATGTCATTTGACTATCCCACTGATTTTTACAGATGCTTGTGTTAAAAATGCATTTGTAAAGTTGCTTGTGTTAAAAATGCCTCAACACTGGGTCCTGCTATCAGGTATATCAGACAATATTATTTTAACTGATTAAATATATATGTTTTAACAAAGAATTCTGGAAGGGAAGAGGTTAATCTCAGTCCAGCTAATTTTGAAAAATAGTTTGAAAATTAAATTGGTTGGTTTAGGCCATAAAGATTTTATCTTATGGGTCTGATTACAGCCAGAGCCAAAAATGTCTGGGAAAATGAGGACTAGAAATCTTACTGTATTGTCTTTAGGGGTGAACTAATTGCTACCTTGGAAAGGTGGAAGCTTTTGACATTGTTTTATAGCATTCAGATGCTGAAACAGATCTTGACAAAGCTCTGTGTATTGTACCAGAGTCAGGTGACCAGATATGATGTCATTCCACAACCAGCACTGAAAGGATTCTTTAGATATTAGTGAGAGATATGATGTAACTCTCGCAGCAGCACTTTGCTTTTCAGAACCTGGCAGGAAAGATCTCTCACAGATATCTTAAGCAAACACACCTCATCTTGCCTTGCTTTAGCAAGCAACTCATCATCTTGCCTTGCTGTAGTAGGTAATTTAACTAGGGAATAATAATTCTATAGTAAGTCAGGAAAATATAGTGAGTAGTTAAGTATCATTTTTTCTGTATCTGTGTGAATCTATCCATCTGTGTTATTTTTTATATCTCCTGTGATTGAAACTCTGATGTATATTGTAACTAGGTATTCAGTATTCTCAGGTTTTCTATTTTATTATTTATTATTAAATATTTCCATACCTTTCATTCTGGCTGGTCTTTTAGAGAATGCTAACATCTTAAGAGTATGTACGCTTAATTTAGTGACACCATGGCTGCTCCTGAAAGCCTTGCTGCATTGGTCAAACTCTACCACTTGTATTAGTATTAATTTTACTCAGTATAATTGGGTACCCTTTTAAGAAACATAGAGTAGCTGACTGGTGGCAGCACAATTACCTTATACTCTGGGTAGAGGGCATACAGCTGCTAAATCTGTGCCAGCCTTTCCCAGGTGTGTGTGTGTGTGTGTGTGTGTGTGTGTGTGTGTGTGTGTGTGTGTGTGTGTGTGTGTGTGTGTGTGTGTGTGTGTGTGTGTGTGTGTGTGTGTATGTTTGTGTGTGTGTGTGTGTATGAAAATCAAATATCCAAGAGTGTGTGTCAGCTACTTGGAACAGGGGCACAGAGCTCCAAAGTGTTCAGTGTGAACTCTTGTTTGGGACCTGCAGAGAGAGAGAGAAAGAGAGAGTCCAGCCCCAGGTCTGGTGTGTGCTCCCTGTGTGCTGTTAAGGGAAATTGTGCTTGGTGCATCTGAAAATACCATGTGTATCCATTTCTGTTCCTAGTGGCTGCCCCTCGCCAGTGTCAGTGGTGAGGATTGAGGCTCCTTGATTACTGGTCCTGAGTAGAGATCGTCACAATATCAGTAAATATAAATTGTATAAATATGTCAAACAGTACTTCTAGAGTAAAGGCACCAGTAATTTTGTTGTTTAAAATTAAAAATTTAGTAAAGCAGTCCAAAAAACTGTGTTCCAAAAATATTAATTTAAATTTCAATGTTATTAGTTTAGTAATGTTAAATATTTCTAGATGCAAAAGGGTTAAGTCTCAGAACCAGACTGTAATAAGTAATAGACTTTCCCTTGATTTACAGCATGAGTCAGTTTCTCTCAGTATGGTTTCAGACTTAAATAATACAAATTCTTGTTTACAGTATTTAGAAAACAGTGTAAATGCTACAGTACACATAATTCAAAATGCAAAGTTAAGTCATAGCATTGGAGATACAGACATCAACTCAGTCAGTGCACCTAACATGCAGATTTCCAGACCAAACAAAAGGCAAACATTTGCAATGTCTCAATTTCACTTTTTTTCAAATATATATGTTCAGAATGTGGAGAATTCTCCTGTTTTAAATGAAATAAGTGCAAATATTGCACTGAGGGGGATAAGAGGAATCAGAGTGCAGATTTTAATCAGTTTGATATGGTCAACAACAGTGAAAAATGACATACAGACTTCAATGCAAAGTAAGAAGAAATGCATACCTTAGCACAAGCCAATGTTATTACTAGTCTTTCAGGGAAAAATAAATAAGAAACACATACCATAGCTCAAATCAGTGTTCTTGCCAGTTCTATAAAAAAGGATTTTCAGCTTATGTATAAAGAGTGTGGCATGCCAGCACCAAACAAGATTATTTATCCGTCAATATTTCAGGTTGCAAGAAATGACAATATTCCATTGATTACAGAAAAAAGTTTAGGAATAATTTACTGATTAAAAGACACACATCAATTTTAGTTACCAACAGCCCTCTACTTGAAGGCACATATGCAGTTTTGTCAGGTTTAAAGGGTCAAATATTACAGCAGTTAACAGTTTTAAGTGTAACAGCTCCATACTAGATATGGACATGTCCTCAGAGGTTTCATGTTCTTTTAGATTTTAATAAGATTTTATGTAAAAATAAAAATGCTGCAGAATGTACAGTGCTGCACACAGAAGGCACTTGTAAGAATGTGTATTTAGTAGATTGTGGAAATTTACAGAATTTGAATAATTGGTTATGACAGAAACATGCAGATTTATGGGGTAAGAAAAATTAATTTCCTGTTCAGCTGCCACAAATGAAGTGCAGGGGATCAAGTTAACACATTTTCAGAAACATTATCTTTTTCTCACAAAAGCTAAGACATCCTGGGAGTGGCCAGAAAGAAAGAAAAAATGTAGCAGTATGCATTTACCTTTCTGGAAGCACATGTTGTGTAGGGTATACCAGAAATGACAGCCAAGTTAACTCACAGAATAAAGGGATTACAGTTACAGATCTGGCAAATTAATTTTTTATGTTTTGCTTTGTTTAATAAATATTGTTAAAACCTTTGAATTATGGTAGTAAAGTGTTGCACTGCATAAATATCTTGATGGGTTTTGCTACTTTACAGAATGTAAAATTTAAAGTCAATTCTACATTTTAAAAGTGACAGTACAATCAAAAGTAGATCCCAAGCAAGAAAAGAATGTAGCATAATATTACGAGTCATTAAAGCCAAAGGTTCAAATTTCATGTTGAAGAAACTTCACATAAAGGACAGACAAGTAAATTTCCAGAATCAGGTCAGTTCAACTGTAGTAATAAATGTGTATATGTAAACTTAAGATTAATTTTATAAAGGTGCAGAAATGAAAAAAAAAATATTAAAACAGTGCCAGATTACTGCTTTAGTTTCATTTGAGGTTATGACAGGGAAAAACAATGCCACTGAGGTTTCAATTTGATTTGATAATGAAGTTACAGCCTTTCCATTTCACTGTAGTACATTATCAGTTCAGTTACAGACTTTCAAGAATGTATTTGTTAGTAACATTGGTTTAGTTTGCTTATAATCTTACAAGAGTCTATTAGCAGCATATCTTTATTTCATGCAGAAAATGTACGTAATGCCAGGCAACAAGCAATGCTATCAGTTTATAATTGTTAAAGCTGAAAATGTTATTTTAAGGATCTGATACTGCATTGTTGTGCATTACAGATATTGCTACAAAAGACACACTGTCAATTTGGATATGTAAATAATTTCCATGTTGATTTTCTAGCATGCACGTTCAAATACAGTCAAAAAATATTACATCAGCCACCCAGCCTTGCACAAGAGATGTGAAAGGGGAGGCTTGGAAGGCCTGCGTGTTCAACAAACTCATAAAAAGACTCTAGACAGGGCCTTCCAATACCTCAGCAGTGACTAGGACAATGCGGAGCAAGGACTAAACTTGGCAAGAGCTGTGCTGTGCAGAAAGACAAAACCACAAAAGCTAGCTTCAGGGTTTGTTTAAATGTGTTTCAGTTATCCAAAATATAACATGTATATACAATAGATGTGCATTTATACAGAATAGAGTTAAAGCAACCATGCAAATGTTTTAATGTTTTCAGATGATAGTATAACAGTGCTAGTTTTCACTTTATGCTTTTATCTGTGTTCAGATAGGACTGACAGAAAAAGTATTATTTTACTAATAGTTTAGTCTCCAGAATTCAACATTACCAGATTTCAGTGTATGTTTTTATCTGTTCAGGCAACACTGGCAGAAAAAGGTATTCCTTTAGTATTACTTTTATTAGTTTCCAGAATATAACACTTATATACAGTTATGTTAGATGTTCAGTATAAATCTGTATCACTTTAATGTAAATTTCAGTCAATGTCCAAAATATGACATTCATATGAGTTCAGTATAATACATTTCAGTGAGATTTCAGAATATAACATTAATACTCAGTTATACATTTCTAACAGCATTATGTAAATGTCAGTTAAATTTCAGAATATGACATTCATACCCAGTTATAAATTAAGTATAGTACCTTTCAATCAAATTTCAGAATATAACATTCATATTCAGTTACACATTTCTAACAGCATTACTATACAGTTTACAACATGCAATGTCATTACACATCACATTATTCAGTTATTAGTTTTAAGGGTAAAGTAACTGAATTATTTGCAACAGACTTATTTCACATTATTTGTCATTAGTTTCAAGGGTGAAGTGGCAGAAATATAACGGGGTTATTAAAATAAGTTATGGCAGAACAGGTCAAGCTTAATTTGTTAATTAACTTACAGAATCCAGTGCACCTTCCAAAATAATTATTCTACAATAGGCAGAAAGTTAAAAAGACACTAACAGGGTATGCAATAGTATAGATCTGAAAAATAGAAATAATAGATTTTAGTAAACATACTTCTAATATTACAGCACATAAATATTTACATCATTTCAGCTTGTGACATTGTGAGGTGTTGGCAGCTGTATGAAGAAAAGTAAGACAGGGCATGTGAAAATATGCAAGCATGGCTGGCTAAAGTTTTATAAATAATCTTATGTCATTTGCCTGTCATATTGATTTGTACAGATGCTTGTATTAAAATGGATTTGTAACAGTTGCTTATGTTAAAAATGCTGCAACAGAATCTTAACAGATGCAGAGTCAGGTGACTATATATGATGTAATTCTATAACCAGCTGAATAATGGAATTCTAGCAGCAGCGGTTTGTTTTTGTTTTTCTTTGGAATCTGATATAAAAGATCTATGTCAGTTATCACAGTTCATGTGTTAGTTATTCAGTAGTTGTACAGTTCAGTCAGTGTGTAGTATCTCATCTTGCCTTGTGGAAGTGAGCTTCTCAGTAGTACGTCTTTCCTTATGATATTAAATGAGTTAAGTAGGGGCAGTTTCTCTTTAGTTACAAAAAATACAGTGAGATTAGTTTAGCATTATTTTTTTCCTGCATCTGTGAGATTCTATCCAACTATGTTATTTTTATACTTCTTGTGAATGAAACTCTGTTGTTTATTGTAACTAAATATTAAGTATTCTCCTGTTCTAGATTTTATTATCCATTATTAAATATTTTATACCTTTTTATTGTGACTGGTCTTTTAGAGAATACTTTTAACATCTTGAGAGTACTTGTGCTTATTTTAGTGACACTGTGGCCACTCCGATAAGCCTTACTGCTTCATCTGCACTCTACCATTTATATAAGTATTAATTGACACAGTATAATTGGGTACTCTTTGTAAGAGCCTTACAGTATCTGGCTGGTGGCAGCAACTGACCTTGTAGTCTGGAGAAAAGTGACACAGCTGGTGAATCTGTGTCAGCCTTTCCCAGGTGTGTGTGTGTGTGTGTGTGTGTGTGTGTGTGTGTGTGTGTGTGTGTGTGTGTGTGTGTGTGTGTGTGTGAAAAATCAGATATTCCAGTGTGTGTCTCAGATACCTGGAACTGGGACACTGTGCTCCAAAATGAATCTTGTTTGGGATCTGGAGAAACAGACAGTCCAGTTCCAGGTCTGGAGCAGGTTCCCTGTATACTTTTGAGTGAAATTGTGCTTGATGCATAAAGCTGCATTTGAAATACTGTGTAGATCCATTCCTGTGCTTTTAGTGATTGCCTCTCTCTAGTGTCAAGGGTGATGATTGAGGCACCTTGATTAATGACCCGGGATAAAGATGGACCATCAGACAGGAAATAGAATTAAAAAGGTAAATAGACAGGATTATTAGTAACAAATCTTGCTGCAGACTACCTGCAAAAAGCTGCTGATGTCATAGCATATAAATGGATGACCTATTGTGACAGTACAGCATACTGAAAACCAAAATAATATAAATGTGATTTAAACAAAACACAAAATACACAATAATCACACCATTTCATTAATAAAAATTAAAAATAAAAAAAAACACACCATTTATAATACCAAGTATAAATATAAAGAAAAAAACTTAATTTAACCCATACAAACTAATACACAAATTACTTAAAAATCTACATAAACCAAACATACGCTAAAAATAAAAAAAGACTTATACTGCACAAAATTACATAAAGAAATAAAAAAAGAAAAAAATTCAATTCTAGTAAATACCTAAAAAATTCTAGCAAATTAATGCTAAAACAACAAAAATACAAACAATTTAAATAACTTTGAAACTTCTATTTAATTAAAGCTCTAGCACAGAAAATCCAATTTACAAAAGTGTATTTTGAATTTGATTTTATGTCAAATTTTGAATAAATTTTGAAAACACAAACATTGGTTCTGCACCAAACATTATTTTACACTCATTCTACAACAATAATCTTTCTATTAAAAGTGTAACTGATAAAATCACATTACCTTGAAAAGGGCCCGCGAACTAACAAGCAAAAAGTAAAGCAATTCATAAATTCTCTTTGCGACATCATCATGAGTTCAGCTTATTGCTGGCATTGATACTCATCGGTTTCGCACAAAAGCTTCAGCCCCTTCTTAAATGTTGTCTCTCTAGTGTGTGTTTGAGGGAAGGTAGGCCCATACAAGTAACAAAGAAGGAATCTCATCTACATTTTGCAGGTAAACACATAGTGTCAGCCAGTAGTTATCAGCGTCAGTAAATAGCGCATTGCTCCACTGAGAACAAACTTAGTTCACAGTAGTCCTTAAAAATTCAATTCATCAACCAATTGCAGTATCAGGGCCAAGGTCACATTAAGCAAGTCACTAATCTTTTTCCAAGATAAGCTATAAGTTTGTCTAAATGTGCTCATAAGTGCCCTATCAAAGCAGTAACAGCCAGGTATTTTACCACTTTTTCCAAGAACACAACCAAATTACTCTTTTTTTTCAGAAGTTTCATGTGCTGTTTTTAGTGCTCATAATCATGTCAAGAAAAATAATTAAAAACTACTTCAGTTCAAAAGAGATTCTTTGCTAGTTCTATGGCTGGAAGTACTGCATTCCATGCCTGAAGTACTACTTTTCTAATCATGGCTCAATCATTAAAACCAACTGAGAGAAGAACAGACTGGCACTCCTGGTCTTGGCATCACTCACAATTCTTCTGGGAGTTTGTACAGCCATCCATGTTACCAAATGGTTAACAGTCTCTCAAACCTCCATGTTCTAAAACTCAACAAGTGACTTTCAGTCTCCATCCTTCAATGGAAAACCTGAGAAGTGACTGAAAAGTCTGTTTACAAACGCGAGAGATTCGTAGAGATGCCACAGCTTTGCTTTTGCATCAAGTTGTGACTCCTTCTGGCCATTTTAGATCTGTGACTGATAGATCTTTTTACTTTTGCTCTGTATACATAAGATTTCCCAAAGTTATAAGGGGTGGCTGCATTCAGAAGAATAAGGGAAAATACTGTCCAGGGTTCTCTATGGGAATACCTCACAAGTTAAGGTATACAGTGAAATAGCCTTCCCCGATTCATCAGGGTCTTTAAATTATGTCTCACCAATAATACACTTCTTTCTTCAGATAATTCAATGCACCACAAGGAACAAATTTTGATTAAATGACCTCCTTGGGAAGGTCATCAAAAATTCATTCACATGGCTTTTTCTTTAGAGTGAAGTCATTCTAGTTTCTTGGCTTGCTACGTGGTCCTCAAAGGCATCAGTATGGCTTGTGCCTATACAAGATCTTTGTGGCCCAGGTTTCATGCAGTGTCTGAAACATCTGTGGTCCCAACTTTTGACAATGGTCACACTTCTGCCTATACATAGGGCTTTTGCAGCCTTCGACCTCAGAGGTTTCTCATCAGGCAAGTGGTCTGTCAGTTCCATGTTGTCATGTGTGTTAAGCACACTAATGAGATGGTGAGTCTTGGGTCATTTCTTTTAAATCAGTCTGTTGTTCATCATCTCTTGGCGTTAGTCGCTCAATGTTTTCCATCTCTGTAAGAGCCTTTATCCTTTCTCTTGGTTTGCTATGGAATTCATGACTCTCTCATATTCCAAATCCTCAGTCCACCCTGTTTTTCACTCATCCATTCTCTTGCTGTACCTGCACTGCTGTGAAAATCATGCTTGAAACTGCCACTCTCCTCATGCTTTTCACTGCCATTAGCACATTCTAAGGCTGCAAACTGTGTTATACACACAGGCTGCACAAGTCGAACAAAAAAAAAACATGGTAAACAAAAAAAACACAAAAAACAAAACACAAAAGAACTGGCTTAAAAAAAACATTGGCACAAAATGAACTGAACAAAAAACATGGACACACAAAGAATGAAGAAAAACTGGCAAGACATGATTGGCACATGAAAAACAACTGGAAACGAAAGAAAAGGCGAAAAAACTGGCTGAAAAAGAACTGGCTGGAAAAAAAAAAGGGGCACAAAGAAGAACTGGCGAAAAAATATTTTGAAAAGAACTGCAAAAAAAAATGAATGCAGCACCTGAACTGGCTGGAAAGAATTGGCTGGAATGAAAAAGAAAATGAAAACAAAAGATTGGCATGTGAAACATTGGCATGAAAAACAAAGATGCTTGAAAACGAAAGAAACATTGGAAAAAAGAAAAAACTGGAAAAGAAACGGCGAAAAGAGAGAAAACATTGAAAAACAAAAGAACTGGAAAAGAAAAAACATTGGATGAAAGAACTGGAAAGAAAAAAATTGAACAACGAAAGCATACCACGAAAACGGCTCAAAACATTGGGCACATGAAAGAATTGAAATGAAAAAAACATTGGCGAAAGAAAGAAAAAACAAAAAAACTGGGAAAAAACATTGGAAATAAAAACATTTGCATTGAAAAGAACTGGCTGGAAAAAGAACTGGCTTGAAGAAATGGGAAAAAAACATTGAAACTGAAAGAACTGGCTTGAAAAACATTGGCAAAAAACAAAAACATTGGAATGAAAGCAAAAGAATGCGAAAAAACATTGAAAGAACCGGCAAATAGAAGAAAAAAGAGGTGATGTAAAAGCATTTGAAAAAAAATTTTAAAGCGTCAGAACCGAGGAAGAGAAATAAAAAAGCATTTTGCTTAGTAAAAAAAAATCACATACAGCTTGTAGAAATGAAATAAAAACTACACCCACCTTCAGAAAAAAAACAATTTAACCTGAACAGATGCAATATTACCCACACTATGAGAAAAGCTTAAAAAAACCCAAAATTTGAAAAAGCTTATGTACCAGAACCCAACCAAAACAGTAAAGCCAATTTACTGCAGAAACAATGAGCAGTTAATGAACATATTAAGCATGAATCAGCAAAACATTAAATTGAATTAATAATTGTTGGTCATATCATACATATTAAAAGAAAAACAAAATACACACAAAAATACTACTAAAAAAAAAATGAAAACAGCAAATAAAAACTAGCAAGAAAATCTATAAACACAAACTACAAACTTTAATTATAAATACAAAGCATTAACAAAAAAACATTCCACAAAAAAAAAAACTAAAAATTGTAAAAATAAACATAAAAGTCCATAAAAAATAAAACATAATATAGAAATTTTGCAAGCAATGTATTTTAACTTCAAAGATGGGACAATGCAATAAAAAAAATCCAATTAAGCAATAACAGCATACAAAACACACCAAGCAATTAAAGCAGCACACCCATAAAATAAACAGGCCTCTTAGCAAAAATGCATAAAAAATTAATAATTAAGTAGTACACAAGCACCTAATAAAAAATAATAAATAAATTACTGCAGCTTATTAAGAAAACAAAATGAAAAACATCTAATGAAATAATAAATGAATTACAACAACTGTTAACAAATGAATCAAATTGTACCAATAACACATTAAACAAAAGGTAGACTTGTACTTAATACAACCAACTAAACAAATTTAACAAACAACATAAAAGAACAAAAAGAAAACATTTCCATACACGAAAACAGCATTAAAACGAACATTTTCTATAAAAAAACTACAACTAAATCAAAAGATTCTCTAAAGAAACAAACACGTCAAAAACAAAACTAATAAAATACTGCCCCACACATAAACAAAAACAACACACACCCAACACTTTCAAAGTACAGTAACGTTACACATACACCCCATAATTTAAAATTTACATTACATAAATCATATATTTCAAATATACTAAACAACCACATAAAATATATTTAAAAATATTAAAACTAAAAAATACTGCATCATACCACCCACACCACTAACTAAACAATAAAAAAACAAACCACAATATATAAACATTTTAAAATCTAAAAAAAAAATTAATTCACAATATATTCCCATTTTAACTGCATACTACACTACCACTTATAACCTACCAATGCATTTAAATACTAAATACTGCACACTTATCCTTATCTAAATAATTAAAAAAAAAAATAAAATTTAAAAAATTATATTATCACAGTAATTGCTGGGCTGGCTTGCTTCCTTCCTGCTGCTTCCTTCTATGCTGGTGGCTGCTAGGCTGCTGGAATGCTGCCTTGGCTGCCTGGCTGGCCTCTGGCTCTTGGCTGGCCTGGCTGGCTGGCTGGCTTTGGCTGGGCTGGCTGGCTGGCTGGCTGGCTGGCTGGGGCTCTTTCCTGCTGCTGGCTGGCTTTCCTGGCTGGCTTCTCTGGGGGCTGGCTGGCTTCTTTGGCTGGGGCTGGCTCCTGGCTGGCTGGCTGGCTGGCTGGCTGGCTGCTGGCTGGCTGGCTTCTTTCTGGCTGGCTGAGAAATGCTGGAGAAATAGAATCAGATCTTTTTCATAGTTGCATTTAGCTGCTTGCTGCTGGCTTAGTGCTCAGCTATGAGCTTGACCTGATGGGGCTCTTCTGAGCAAGTTCCCTGCAGCCAATCCCTGCAGCCAATTACCCACCACATTTACTCAGACCTAGCCTAGAGGAATCCTCTGGTGGTGGGATAGGGGCATGACCCATGGAAAACCGAAGTATTTTTCGGCTTTTTCCACGGCAATTAATTCAAAATACGCTGTAAGGAAAAAAAACGGGACTTTTTTTACGCTTGGTTGGTGTGTGAAAGAGGGCGGATGACAGGCCTCAACCCGTGAGTGTCCCGCTGACAACGGGATGGGTGGCAACCATAATAGCATACCCTGTCACTATTTTGATAAACAGAACCATAACTGAAGCCTCTATCCCCTCTATCTGGAAAATATCCCATGTCATACCACTCCATAAACATGGCAGCTCCACTAAACTGTCAAACTATAGACCAATAGCTATCCTTTCCCCTCTGGCTAAAATTATGAAAAAGTGTATCCATAAACAACTCTTACACTACCTTATTCAAAATAATCTTCTGGCCAACTCCCAGCATGGATTTAGACCACAGCACAGTACCACCTCAGCCCTCCTTTCTTTTCCTAATGTCATAAATTCCAACCATAACAACAACAAACTATCTTCTGCCTTGCTTCTAAATCTTTCCAATGACTGACATGGTTAACCACCAGCTACTCTTACCCTAAATAAAATATCCCTAAACAACCATGCTATACAATGGTTTCAATCTTATCTTAGTGGAAGACAGCAGGCTGTCCTTTGGCAGGACAAACTCTCCACCCTTCTCCCCATTACCCTTGGTGTCTCTCAAGGCTCCATATTAGGTCCCCTTCTTTTCTCTCTCTTTATCAATGACCTCCACACTGTAATCCCAGATGCAACCTGTATACAATATGCCGATGACTCCACCCTGATCTGCTCAGCCTCTACCCCTGCAGATCTCCTTAGTTTAACCCAGAAAACCTTTAATACAGTGGAAAACTGGATCTCTAATCAACAACTGATATTAAACCCTAATAAAACAAAGCTATTGCTCTTCTCCCCTACTTGCAAATCCTCTCAACCTTCGTTTAGTATAACATCTAACAATTGGACCATAATCTCACCAGATATGTATACAGTCTCCTGGGTGTTATAACAGACAACAACCTTAAATATGATATGCATGTAAACCAAATTATTAAAACAGTTAATAAAAAACTTGGCTCCCAATACAAAAACAAACCTTTTCTCAGCCCTCTAGCTAGGACTGCCATTGCCCATACCCATCTGCTTTCAGCTCTATTCTATGCCACACCAATACTCACTAACCTGAACAAATCTGATCTCAGCAAACTCTTTAGCTGCTATAATCAAATTGCCAGGTTTGCCACAGGAACTCCCTACAAGATACACCATTGTCAAACCTACACATCTTAGGCTGGCTAGAACTCCCCAGGTTAATTCAATTTAATCAACTTACTGTAGCATTCAAGGTTATTAACCATCCAGAAAAAATGCCCTCCCTTAAAAACATTATCCATCCCTACAAAAACGCTAGGCCTCTTCGTTCCACTACAAATCTTTTGGTTCAGTCTGTGAAAGCTAACAACCTATCTGGAGAATCTTTGTTTGCAAATTCAGTAGACAAAACCTGGAATTCGCTCCCATCTGACCTTAATTGAACTCCTCCCTTAATCAGTTAAAAAAATCTAACCCAGTATTTTAAAACTCACTAGTTATGTCCTTGTTCTAACCCTGACTAAAGCCTCATCTACTTCCATATCCCTGCAATTTCTTATTCATAGTAACTAACCTCTTACACTAAAAGGTTTGAAAAGAGAAACTGTAATATCTTTGCAGATACTCTGTATATAAGCTGCACCTATATGTCTGATAAGAGAAACTGTAACATAGTATATATTTCTGTATATAAACTGTATTCTTCATAAGCTTGAAATGTGAGACGATAACTTGTATGTTAATACAGTATGTTTATGCATATACTGTAACTTGCTTGTCTTTATCTGTTTGTAAGCTTGGAGCTTTTCTCCCCAGGCCTCCGCTGAAAATGAATATGTATCCAGTTGTACTATCCCAGTCAACAAAAATAAATAAAATAATAAAGTTAAGAGACTTCAATCCAAACAGACTATAAATACTCAAGTGACACCTAGTGATCAAAATTAAAATAGCAGGTTCAATTACCAGATTAAAAAAAAAACTTATTTTATGTTAGTTCTAGTGATCACTATTGTGTCATTTGCAGACTATATTAATAGATTTATAAAGTAATTACAGAGGTAAATCCCATTTCAGTAATTTCAGAGACAATTGCTACAGAATAAAGCCACATAAATACAGTTAGTAGAATAGACCTTGCATAGGTCTGAAAATATAAGGTGAGGCCTGTGTCTTCATTGTTTATTTCATATCTTAAAGGAATTACATAAAAAGATACCTGTGTGTATTCGGTTATCTCAGGAGGAGTTGTTAGATTAGGTATCATTTATATGTTCAAAAATATTGTAGTCTCTTTGCATAATTCCAGAAATGCAGACACATTAAAGCAGGCTTCACATTTTAAATACAGTTTCAGTGAATGCACTTTCAATCAGTGAAAATAATCTTCAGTCAAGAATACTGATAAGAGCAGAATGTGCTATACATTTGAGTACAACCACATTTTGTTTGTATAGTACAAGGCTTGGGAACCAAGGCTAAAGAGGTGTGTAGAGAATTCCAGGGTTTTAGAATTATTAGGAAATACTTCAGACACAGTTAGTTAAGTTAGTTCTTTTGGATTGATGTGCATAAAGTCTTTGCAGTACAGACACTCTAGTTTGACTGTAGAAGTCAGGTCAAATATCCAGCATTCCAGAATATTAATGATGTTATTCAGGAGGAAAGGAATATCAGCACTGTTATCCAGCATTCCAGAATATTACAGAATATCTACAGACTGTTCCAGTTTATCAGCGCTGCTATTGGAAACAGTATTCAGATATTCCTGACATCTACTTCACTGTACATAATAAAGCATTCTTAACCAGACTACAGTGTGTGCAGATTTTATTCTGAAATGTATAAGAAGGCTTGGACATAAAGGTGAGACTGACACATGTTCAGAACAGTTCTGGGTAATTAACAGATAAGGACATTCATTTCAGTCTCATTCCAGTTTCTTCCAGTTGTTTCCAGCTCATTCCAGTGTCCTACAGACATATCAATTCTTTCACTGGTTTCTCTGAATGCTATACCTGTCTTTGATGTCAGCATTAGCCTCAGATGGATCAACTCATGCTTATGCCTTTGCCCCAACACCTGTCATATAAAAGGATAGAACTCCACAACCATGATATCTACTCCCATTATATCTTCCTAATCTTCAGATTACTCCTTTCCAAGAACTACAAGAAGGTGCTGTACATAGACTTCCCAGAACCTCCCATGGCAGACATGAATGTTGAGGCGGACACTGACTGCCCTACATTACTCTGAATACCCCAACTTCAACATTAACCTGAATACCCCAACTTCAAAGAAGTTTCCAGAATGAATCAGAGGGGTAGCCCACCAACCCACCATCCTTCCCACAAAGCAAGCTACAAAAAGGCCTTTTTGTCTAACCATTTGTTTGTCTGCCTGCTTGAGAAGCATTTGTTTTCAAAGGCACACATACTGGGTAATAGTTTATTATCTATGCCTGGTTGGTAATTATCTCAATAGGACTAAAGTTTACAGTGATAAAGAACACTGATAAGATAATATTTCTACATTATAACAGAAGATAAAACGTGAATAAATAAATATTACATAGACTAAAAAAGTATTACCATACCATTGTATAACTGGAAAAGTAATTGTGCTGGAAACTGAAGGTCCAGAAAAAGTAACAACATGCATGAGATATGCAAAATAATCAGTTGCTCAGAAATTTATTGGCAATAAGATCTGAAGTATAGAAAATAAACCCTTTTTTGGGTATTGGGCCTTGTGCAGATACAAAACCGAATGAAGTACAAGATAACATAGAAACATCTAGCAGTCTCATTCCTTGCTTGGGAAGTATACATTTGCCAGAGGCAAGTACACTGGGCAATAGTTTATTATGTATGCCTGGTTGGTAGTTACCTGATTAGGAGTAAAGTTTGCAGGGTGCAGAACACATGAGATCATATTTATACATTTTAACAGAAAATACAAAGTGAATAAATAAATATTACATAAATTTCAAAATAAGATATTAGCATGGAATTGTACAAGTGGAACAACAATTGTACCCAGACACTGAAGAGCCAGAATGGGTAGCAACTTACATAAGGCATAAAAAAACAGGACTAAAGCATACAAACTCACATAATATTTATGAGATATGTATTTATTTACTAACTTACTCATATATGATTACCGGGAAAGTCTGATTGGGTAGGAACCCATTTTCAGTGAAGGCCTAGGGAGAAAAGCTCCAACGTATTACAAAATATTGTAAGAACAATAAATATACAGTCTTTAAAAATAATACAAAAAAATACAGTTTAAATAATTATACTAAATTAGACACATGAAATGTTGGTTAAGAATAGATACAATTATATAAGAATGATTTAATAGTTAAAGACATTTTAGCGAGTTTATAGAGAAATTAAAGGTACTTTAGTATAATACAAACAGGAATTGCAATAAGAAGTGAGAGAAAAGCAGATTATATGGGATATTTGTTGAGAAAGCCAGGGGACACAAATTGATAGCGGGAAAGAAGTGAGTGAAGAAGGGAGAGTAAGCAGGGGTAAGGTATGAATATAAATACATATTTGTGCACAATTAGGGATATAGTTTATCCTGGTGCTGGGCAGGAAAACAGGCAACTTTCGGCTAGAAAGTCTTTCAGAATGGTTTAGAAGGACAGGAAGGAGGGAAGGTATTGACCTGATGGATAAAGATAAGGAGGTTCAGGCCTTAACATGGCAGGAGGACAAACAATGCCCAACAGACTTGATGCATCTACATTATATTAAAAGAGAAAACAAAATAAGTATAAAAATAAATAAATATTACAAAAATTCCTAAATAAAACAATAGCATGGTATATTACAACAGGAAAAATAACAGTGTCCAAAAAGTGAAGGTTCAGAAAAGGTTAACTACACACATGAGGAACACAAAATAATCTGTTATTCAGGAATGTACTGCCAGGAAGATCTGAAGTATAGAAAATTAACCATATTTGCCTGTATTGGGTCTTGTGCAGATACAAACCAGTGTGAAGTAATAGATAACATAGAAGCAACCACCAGTTTTCTTCCTAGTTAGGAAACTATTCGGTTGCCTTAGGCCACTAAATAGGGCAATAGCTTATTACGTATGGCAGGGCTGGTAGTCACTGGATTAGGACTAAAGTTTGTAGGGTACAGAATTCATATACATTGTAAACTGAACTCAAGTGATATTGGATTAAGATAAACTTAAACGTAAAAGCTCACATCCTTAGATGTAAGGGAAATAGTTCATAGACAAAAACCTTTAATGTATACTGACGGACCAAATAAAACTACATTTGAAATGATCAGCAAATATGTCATACATAAATAACAAATAAAAGTCATACACAACAGAAAGTTTTAAAACTACAAGTGAGCAACACCTGAAAGACCAGAAAAGGAAACCCATATGATGTATGCAAAATGTACCATGCACATCAAAGTGTAACACAGAACTAAGATGAAGAAAATAAACTAAGTCCCAGGTTTGCTGAACTGATCATCTGCAGTATGAACCCTGGCAGACAGAAGGTAAATCTCAAAAAGCATCTATCAGTAACATTGTTCATTTCAGGGTATCTTCAGCTATTAGTCAGCCATACATATTCAAAAACAAAGTATTATCTCAAAAAAACATAAGTTTGAGGTAAAGTTTATCTACCGAGGCTCTCTTCCAAGCCATATGCAAAACCATGACTGCAAAAATTAAACATAGTGAACATATATTGAAAGTGTATCTTTCTACATTAAATTGAAAGACAAAATAAAACTAACTAGATAACTAAATAAACATTACATAAATTCCAAAATAAGAAATTATCATAGTACTATACAAATTGAAACAATTGCACCCAGAAACTGAAGGTTCAGAAAAGGTAATAACAGACATAAGTTATACAAACTAATCTGTTGCCCAGCAAAATATTGCTGAGAGGAGATGAATTACAGAAAATAAACCCAGTTTTGAGTCATGGACCTTGTGCAGATACAAACCTGAGTGAATTACAGGATAACATAAAGACATCTATCAGACTCATCCCTTAATAGCAAAACACTCCTTTATCAGAGGTTAGCACAGGGGGAGACAGTTTATTATGTATGCCTGGATGATAGTTACCTGATTATGACTAAACTTCAGGGCTCAGAACAGCCTTGTGAAAATATGTCCGCATTATACTAAAAGATAAAACATAATTATATATATATATATATATATATATATACATACATGGTTCCCTATCAGATCGCTAAAGTTTCAAAACTCCAAAGAACATATGGCCAAGACCATATCTCCAAAGTTTTGAAACTCCAAAAACTGTTTATTGGGATTGCTGTATAGCACAGAACCTGAGGTTTGACATTTTTCTCACTGTAGTGTGATCTTGAAGTTGGTATATTTAAGTAGCAGGGGGTGACGGGGGCGCACCCCCATGTGAGGGGTGCAGGGGCTTGCCCCCCTGCAAAAATGTACAGGTAAGTTGTTTTGTATTAATTTTTTGTTTGTTTGTTTGTTTCAGAATTCCAAAACTTTTGGACATATGGTCTCAGTCATATGGTCTTCCGAGTTTTGAAATTCCGGCGATATGCTAGGGATTCATATATATATATATATATATATATATATATATATATATTTATAAATATATATATATATATATATATATAATTATTATTATTATTAAGGGTGACTGCGGCGGTGCAGCGGTTAGCATTGCCACCTCACAGCAAAAGGTTCTCCGGTTCGATCCTCGGCTGGGGTGCCTTCTGTGTGGAGTCTGCATGTCTTCCCTGTGGTCGCGTGGGTTTTCTCTGGATGCTCCGGTTTCCTCCCACATCCCAAAGACATGCTGTAGGTGGATTGGATATTCTAAATTAGCCCTAGGCATGAGTGTGTGCATGTGTGTGCCTTCCGTGGAAGGTTGGGCGCCGGGCTGGCAACTCAACACTATAAAACTCCACTGGCAATCATGAGCGGACAGGTGATCCATTTTGGCAACCCCTAACCAGGAAAAGCCGAAAGAAGAAGAAGATTATTATTATTCTTACATATTACAAAAATTCATAAATAAAATATTGGCATACTATTATACACCAGGAAAAATAATTATGTCCATAAAATGAAGTTCCAGAAAGAGTAACAACACACATACGGTAGAAAAATGTGAACAAGTGCCTTTTCATTCCTTATACCTCCTTACCCTCCCTTCTTCACTTACTTCCTTACTTCTATCAAATTCTCTTCCCTGATTTTCCCTCTAAATATACCATAAGCTCGTGTTTCCCCTCACTTCATATTGCAATTCCTGTTTTCATTAGACTTCTTTAACTTTAATTTCTTTACAAACTGTCTAAAATTTCTATAAATATTAAATGATTGTCATATAACTTGTATTGATTCTTAACCAATGTTTTATATTATCACTAATTTGTTATAATTATTTAGGTTGCAGATACTTTTGTTTTATTTTTAACAATTGTAAAATTGAACTGTGAACAGTGAACTGCAGCTCCCCATTGGTGCATAAATAATAAAAACAAACAGAAAGGTAACATTCAAACCAAAGTGATAGGCTGCCCTATTTCTGTAGTTGCTAACCTTCTCACTGATTGTTTTCTGTTTGGCAACTGCTGCTCCTCCCGGAAGGTGTAACCCACTCTGTTCGCCATTCAGGCTCACTCTGCTCCCCTACCCTGCCCCTAAATCTCACCCTCCCCCACTACCTGTACTTTTATACATTCCCTGACTCTTCCCCATCTCTCCAATCACAACACACCTAAACCAAACCCCACCCACCTGTAGATCTACATCACCCCAAACATCCACCCCTCCTACAATGCTCTACACAACATCTCTCCCTATAACTCCATTTGCCCTACTAATCTCTCTCTTCTCTTACCTATCTCACACTTTTTCCCAACCCTTGTCATAACTCTCACACACACTCCAATACATCTTACCATCAATCTCACTTCCCATCCTACTCATCCATCTGACATGAACTCTTTACCTCTAACCCAATCTATTTCTTCAAACCAAAACTGCTCCCAACCTAACCGCCCCTGTACTCCCCTCTTAAATGTGGTATCAGAAAATCACTACTGTCACTCAACCCAAGCTACCCTTTCCCAACACACTGCCTCACTCATCTACTCCACTGCATCTCTCCCTCACTAGCCGGTGACATCAACCCTAACGCCGGACCCATCTCTAACATCAATCTCACCAAACACTCCACTCATCCCACAAACTCAAAGTCCATTCACCTTACAACACTTAATGCACAAAGCCTAAAAAACAAAATCCCTAACTTCTATGCCTGGCTCTCCCATAACTACCCCAACATTACCACCATTTCTGAAACCTGGCTGAAAACCTATATAAAAAATAGCAAAATCCTACCACCAGGTTTCCAAATCATTCACAATGACAGAGGCCGCAAAAAAGGAGTTGGAGTAGCAATAATCTACCCCATCTCCCATATTATAACTCCCTACTCCAATAAAATACCAACCTTTGCCAATGCTGAAATTATAATAGATTTACTAAAAATAAACAACCACAAGTCCATATGCATCGCTGCCCTCTATATTCCCCCTGGTGATAATATCAAAACTCTTGAAAAGATCCTGTCTTAGTTCTCCTCCAATATAAAAAATGAAACCTACATACTTGGTGATACCAACATCAACTGAAGTACTATTAACTCTGAAGCCCCGTCCCACACAATCAACCTGTACAACTTCTCCCAACTAATACAATCTCCAGCCAGACCAAATAAAGATGGTACCTCTGGTACCATCATTGACTGGATCCTAACAACGCACCCAAACCTTATCACCAAAGCCGGAACATTACCTGATTCTCTCAATAATCAACTACCAGCCTTTGTCGACAATCTCCCATCTCCACTGCATAAACAACACCACTACATCCAAACCAGCAACATCTCCTCTTTCAACCCTCTAAATTTCTCTGAATGCTTAAAACATACTCACTGGTCCCCTCTAAAAACCCTTTCTCTAGATGATGCTGTTTCCTACTTTAACCTCTCATTTCTAACCCTTATCAATCAACCAGCCCCCCTGAACCAAACACATCAAAACCAATCCCTGCCCATGGTTATCAAAAGATACTAAACTAGCCTTGCACCAAAGGCACAAAAAATGGAAACAATATAAAAAATATAAAAACCCTAACACCCTCCTAGAGTATAAGTAACTATGAAACTCCGCAAAAAATGAATAATTAAAGACCACAAAGCCCACTATTCCAAACTCCAGTCCTTGCACTCAACAAATCCCCAAAAATTCTGGGACTCCATCTCATCTATGCTGCATCCTGGCAACAAAGAAAACCCCTTCCCAGACCCCAACCTCTCCAACCATGAAACAGCCGGCCAGTTCAACTCATTCTTCATAGACAGCATAGCTGAACTCTCAGCCTCCTTTCTACCCCCCCTCCTCCACCACCACCCCCTCCTGCCCCAACCACCACCCCAATCATCAACCTTCCTCCACATCCTTCTGCCTCAAGCCCATCCCCACAAGCACTATAAAAAGACTTCTCCTCAAACTCAAAACCTGTCACAATGCACCTGACAACCTTCCACCCACCTTCCTCAAACAATCTGCAGACAGCATTGCCTATCCCATCTCTATTCTTATAAATAGATCCATAGAAGGATCATACATCCCTTCTATCTGGCACTATGCTTATATCACCCCCCACACACACAAAGGTGGCAAAAATACTGATACCACCAACTTCAGGCCTATTGCCATCCTTTCCCCTCTTTCTAAAATACTAGAGAAAACAGTACAAGCACAACTCATAGCACACCTAACACTAAATCTCCTCTCCCCTACCCAACATGGCTTCCACCCTGGCCACAGCACCATGACTGCCCTTCTTTCCTTTCTTGAAGCCATAAACCTAGAACGTGACTCAGGCAAGTTGGTATCCACACTATTTCTAGATCTCTCAAAGGCCTTTAATACCATCTCATATACCCTACTTATACCCCAACTCTTCACCCTACACTTCTCTCCCACCACCATTGCCTGGTTTTCCAGCTACTTGTCCAACTGCCAACAAGCTGTCCAATGGAAAACTTCAACCTCCCCCTTCCTTCCCACACCCACAGGTGTCCCACAAGATTCTGTTCTTGGCCTTCTTCTCTTCAACCTATTTATTAACAACTTTCACCAATCCATCCTAGACTCATCTATCGTTCAATATGAAGATGACTCAACAATCATCTGCTTAGCCTTCTCCCCCTCCAAGCTCATAGCAAAAGCCCAACTAGCCTTCAACAAAACAGAAACCTGGATGCAGTCTAACCTGGCACTAAATGCAAATAAAACCAAACTAATGTTTTTTTTTCCCCTACTAAAAACTCCATTGACAAATCCACATTCACCATACAGAGCCAAAACAATTTCTCCTTGAAATTGTTCCCAACATCAAGCTTCTTGGCATCATTATTGATGAACTAAAATTTGACACCCACATCCACTCCAAAATCAAGAAAATCCAACAAAACTTAGGTCTCCTCTACAGGCACAACTGCTTCCTAAGCCCCTCTACCCATCAAACTCTTGCATCCACCTTTCTACTCCCCTCCCTTATGTATGGTGCCCCTCTTTTCACCAATCTCCATCTTGGCCTTCGGTCTAAACTTGAATCCTGCTATAACAAGATCTACAAATTTACAACCAATTCAAAAAACTCATCCCACCTCTGCCACTCCCTACTCACCCTCAACTGGTTTGAACTACCTCAGTTACCTACAACTCACCATTGCCCACAAGCTCATCTTTAAACCAGCCAACTTCCCAGCTCTCACTACTTCCTTAAAACCTTACATTCCCAACCGCTCACTCAGATCCAAAAAACAAAATTTTCTTCAGATCCACAAACCTGCATGACCTCCTGGCCATCTACTGCTGTCCCACTCCTTAGCTAAACAGTGGAACTCTCTCCCCACACACCTACACAACCTACCTAACCATACAAATTTCAAATCTCAGCTACTCTCTCATCTTTCTTCCAAATGGGAATGTCCTTGCCATGCTCCAACTTAAACCCCTCCCTCCCTCATTCCACCTTGCACTGACTCATCCAACTATCTCTGCTATCACTTCATCCCACCCAAAACAATCCCTCCCCTAGTAAAAACTACTTTTCTGTCTAATATCTATTGTAATATACTCTCCAATCTCAAATATACTATTACCCTCTCCATGCATAATATTTCCTAACCTACTAATGGCTAGTAGCTATATATTTTGAAACGTTAAACCTGTAATTGAGTTTATAACAAAAATATTCTCTTTATGTAAATGTTGAAATTTCTGTATTGAATTATGTCTTTTCATTTTTGTAACATTGTGACAAGCCAGTTGCAAATATCATGGAGCTTATCTGTAAATGTATAATTAGCTATATGAACTATGTCCTTTTGTAACATGTAAAATGTAACTTGCAATTATTGTGGAGCTTTTCTCCCCAAGCCTCCACTGAAAATGGGCTCTTCTTAGCCCAATGGACTTCCCCAGTCATCAAACTTAAATAAATAAAATAAATAAAATTATTGTTCTTAAAATGTGTTGGTACAATTATTGATCTTAAAATGATTTGTGATAATTTGGAGCTTTGATTCATGCGTTTCCACTGAAAATGGGCTTCTACCCAGTCATATTTTCCAAGTAATCAAATGTCAGTAAATAAGTAATTAGTAAATAAATAAAACAATCTGTTGCTCTGAAATAGGTCAGCAAGAAGATTTGAAGCATGAAAAATTAATCATATTTGTCTGCATTGGGTCTTGTGCAGATACAAACAATTCTGAAGTAATCAATAATGTAGAGGCATCTGTCAGTCTCCTTCCTCACAAGGAAACCATTTGTTTGCCTTAGGACACTAAACTGGGCAATAGTTTATTATGTATACCAGGTTAGTAGCTAAATGATTAGTTCATATGCATGGGAAAATGATCCCCAGGGATACTACATTAAAATCAAACATAAATATAAAAGCTGAAATCCAGTTCCAAATGTCAGTGAAATAGTTCTTAGAGAAAAACCTTGAATGTATACTGATAGACTAGATAACAAAAACATATTTGAAATAATCATCAATTATGTCGTACATAGACAACAAATAAAACAGTCCTACACAACAGAAACTTTTAAAACTACAACTGTTCAGCATCTGAAAGACAAGAAAAAGAAACCCACGTGATGTATACAAATCGAAGCACTGCACATCAAACTATAACACACAAGAACTGAGATGTACAAAATAAACTAAGTCCCAGTTTTGCTGCACTGAGCATGTGCAGTATGAACTGTAGCAGACAGAAGGTACATCTTAAAAAGCATGTGATCATTTGGGGGGGTCTTCAGCTGGCAGGGTCACCCACTTTGTGTAACTTATTAACATTGTGGATTACATGTTCTGGTCTTTCACATGCATTACATTTGAGTTAAAACCTACCTAAAGAAACTCTCTTCCAAGCCATCAACAGGACCACCACTGCAAAGACTAAATGTAATGTTTATATAATGAAAGATTATCTTTCTACATTTCACTAAAAGAGAAAACAAAACTAACAAAATATATAAGTAAATATTACATAAATTAAAAAATATATGATATTAGAATTAATATACAACTGGATAAGTAATTGTGCTGAGAAACTGAATATCCAGAAAGAGTAACAATACGCAAGAGGTATACAAAATAATCTGTTGCTCAGTAACATGGCAGGAATATCTGAAGTATGGAAACTTAACAGTACTTGCCTGTACTGAGTTTTGTGCAGACACAAACCAGTCTGCAGTAATAAATATGTAGAAACAACTTATCGGCCTCCTTCCATGATAGGAAACCATTCATTTGCCTTAAGTCACAAAACTGGGCAACAGTTTATTATGTATGCCAGGTTGATAGTTTCTGGATTACGACTAAAGCTTGAAGGGCACTGAATTCAAGTACATGGTAAAATGATCACCAGAGATACTAGTAAGATAAAACATAAATATAAAAGTTCACATCCTTAGATGTCAGTCAAACAGTTATAGACTAACACAACAGATAAATAAATTAAAAAAATAAGATATTAGAATATTATTGTACAACTGGAAAAGTAATTGTACACAGAGAGTGAAGGTCCAGAAAGACGAACAACACATGTGAGGTATACAAAATAATCTGTTGTTCTGCAAAATATTGGTGAGGGGATCTGAAGTATAGAAGGTAAATCTGTTTTGTGTCATGGTCCTTGTGCAGATGCAAACCTTAGCAAAATATAATACAACGAACAGGGATCTCTCAAGCTCATTCATTGTTTGGGAAGTACTCCTTTGTCAGAGTCAAGCACACCTGGCAAAGGCTTATTTTCTATGCCTGGCTGATAGCTTCCTGATAAGGACTAAAGTTTACAGACAGCAGAACAGCTATGAGAAAATAATTCTCCCGTCTGGAGGCTATGGTTAAAGAGGGTTTCTAGTGGCCCTGATAGATTCTGTTTGAAGCTATTTAAGAAGCATCATGGAATACTGTCAGGACCCATGGAGAATGTGTTTTTGACTTCGGTGAGCACAGTAAGGACCTGTTCCCTCATCATGACCGACAGGGTATGGTTGCAGGTATTTAATATTTTATTAATTTCATGAGAACTGTATTGTATAAGTCAAATTTGGTCAAATTTGGTCAAATCATAATTTTAATTTTGTGGGCGCAAGTGTTTTTATTAAGAGACTTTACAGGAATTGGCAAACAGATGAATTGTTAATGATAGAAGGTAGATGCCAGAGTTCACTTTTTGCCTATGTCCCACTGCATCTTAATGAGCAATTTTCTTAAATACCAAAACAAATCACTTGTTATATTGTTTAATTGCACAGTGCTTTTCTTTGGAGGTTTTGCTTCATGTAATTTATTTTGTAGATGCTTTATTTAAACATTTAACTCAAACTGAAGTATGTTCATTTGTTTATAATTTCATGTGTGTGGATGTAGTTTTTTCAAAGGACTTTAGAGGAGTGACACATGCAGAAAGAGTTCTTAGCAACTAAAGTGGAATGGCAGAATACACTAGCTTTACAATCCCACTGGGACTAAATTTGCAAACTTAAAGTTGTGTTTTAGCTTTTTTTTTTTTTTTTTTTTTTTGAAGCCCAGTTCTGACATTAAATGCTATCTGGTCTAAAATAGGCTCAGCTCCTAGGTTCTTCATAGGTTCATAGGTTCATAGGTTTATACTAGGCTATCTGCCCTAAGGCATTTATAAGCCTAGCCCAAATTTTTGTGGCTTACGCCACCCCTTATATGAAAAAATACTGTGCCCATTAGTTTGTTGTGCCTCTGTCCAGCAGTGACACAGAGATGATTCCCGGGGTAAACCTACGATCTCCCATCCACAGGTCTAGATTTCTCTTGAACAGAGTCAGCGAGGTGCTCTGCCTCACATGGACTGGGATTTTATTCCACAGCATAGGGAGTCTCTGAGTGATAAATCTATCCCTCCAGCACATCCTATTTATATCCGTGCTAAGGTTTAAGTTGCTTGCTCTAGTGGTTTTGGTGGATTTGGATTTTTTGAGGTGGAGCATGTCCATTAATTCCGGGTTGGACATGGCCTTGTATGTCAGGCACATGTCACCTCTGAGCAGACGGTATGCGACTGAATAGAGCTGGAGTTTCTTCAATCTGGCAGCATATGACAGATTTTGGAGTCCCTTTATCCTTTTGGTGAGGAACTTTTGGGGTCTCTCCAATTGCTGCAGATGTCGGGTGAGATACATCCCGAATGGGGCATTGTACTCGATCATTGGTCTGCTAAGTGAAGAGTACAGGGGAACAATAACCTCACTAGATCTGGATGTGAATCCCTTCATGATCAGGTGGGCAATGTAGAAGGTCTTTCTAACCACTTTAGCAATGTGAGTGTCAAAAGAAAGGCCACTGTCAACCTGGGTCCCCAGGTCCCTGATAACCTCTTCTGTGCTTAGTGGATTGCCACCTATATGGTAGCTTGGGGTTACCTTGTTTTTCCCGAAGGGTATGACTATACATTTTTTGGCGTTTAACTTCAGGCCATGGCTCTGGCACCAGCTATCTGTTTCCGTGAGTCCCTTCTGAAGGATATCCGTGTCTGATGCACTTTCCACTATGGCACCCAGTTTGCAGTCGTCTGCAAACTTTGTCAGCCAAAGTCCTCCTATGTTGGCCTGTACTTCTGAGAAGTAGATGCCAAACAATAGGGGGCCAAGGACCGAGCCCTGTGGGACACCACTTGTGACCGGCTTGGAGACTGACACAGCGCCAGCAACTCTAACCCTGTGGGTTCTGTCCTTAAGCCAGTTTGCAACCCATCTTGTGACATATGGGTTTACATTTAAGCTGGTAAGTTTTTCTACAATACCCGGGTGGGGTATTGTGTCGAAAGCCTTTGCAAGGTCAAGGTAGGCTGTATGGACTGCCTTTCCCTCATCAATGGCCTTGGTGACTGTTTCGAAGAAGTCGACCAAGTTCAAAAGGCATGAGCTTCCCTTGACAAAGCCAAACTGGGTCGGGTCCAATGTCTGCAAGTCCCCTTATATCTTTGTTTATGAGCTCCATTATGATCCTCTCCATAGCTTTGCAGACTAGACTTGTTAAGCTTATGGGGCGGTAATTACCAGGGTCCGTAGAGGCACCGCCTTTGTGGAGTGGGACAACAGTTGCCGTACGCCACTCCTTGGGCATGTATCCTGTGATAAGGCTGAGATTAAACAGCTGCCTTATGTGCAGGTTTAATTCCTCATTTAGCTCGTGTAGCACACAGCCGGGGACACCATCCGGTCCCATTGATGCTGTGTTTTTAGCTTTAGAGAGAGCAGCTTTCACCTGCGCATTTGAGATGTCCGGGAGGCTACACTCGGCTGGGATAGTTATCTCTCCTTTAGGGGAGAGGGTGAAGTTTGCACTGAACCTGTCTGCCAGTATGTTGGCAATGTCTGTGGGTTCAGTGATTTTTGTATCATTTTGGACTAATTCTGAGCATATCTGGGAGTTTCCACCCAGGTTCCTAACATAGCTGAAAAAGGCCTTATGATTGTCCTTTGAATCCATGGCAATTTTTCTCTCAAAACTGGCCTTAGTTGATTTTATGAGTGCTCGTATTTTTTACTAATAATGATCAGGGGTGACTTCCCTTTTATGGATTTTGTTCTATCATGTAATAGCTTTCTCCTCTTATTGTAAAGTTTGTTAATGGCTGGGGTCCACCAGACTGGATGTTTGCCCTTTGTGGAAAGAGTCTTGGTTTTATTTGGGATTGCCTGATCCATGCAGTCCTGGAGGTGTTCATAGAAGGCATTTGTAAGGGCTTCCGCAGCTTGGGTTGTGGTTTCCACTGGCTCAGGGGCCTTGAAGGATACCACACCAGTCTTGAGTAGTGTGAAGTTTGCTTTAGAGAAGTTCTTCACTATGGTCTTTTTGTTTGGGGTGGGGCGGATGTGGATTTCCAGTGAGATTAGTTTATGATCAGATCTCACCAATGAGGGATATACTTCGTGTGGAGCATTTTGTCCCCATGTTTGTGACAATGAGATCTAGTATATTTTCTCCTCTCGTGGGAACAGTGACTAGCTGTTCCATGGCATTTGAATTTATGAACTCCAGGAACCGTTGGGCTAGAAAGTTAGGGCTTGAGTAATGTTCCCAGTCTATATTCGGGTAGTTGAAGTCACCCAATATGATGGTGTTTGGAGATACATTTATACCCTCCAGTGTCTTCAGGAAGGCTGTGTGGGGTTCCTGAGTTTGAGAGGGTGGCCTGTAGCATGCTACAATTTGTAGAGCAGTTTTGCCTATGGTTAGTTGCACCTGGATGGTTTCTGAAGCTTCATGCGTTGCCACCAACCTGGAGGTGTGGGTATCCTTTATGAATATGGATACACCCTCCTTTTGTGGTGTGGTCCGGGTTTTGGGGCCGAACGCATGATATGAGGTAAAACCTAATAGTGCCGGGTGCTCTCAGGAGCCTTGAACCAGGTTTCAGTTACAGCACAGACATCGATGTTCTCCATACTGAGAAGGGCCTCGAGTGCGTGCATTTTGAGATTTAGACTTCTGGCATTGAGCAGCATTACCCTCAGTTTCTTCCCATTTTGTTTTCTAGGGTGGTAGGTTTAGAATTTGAGCCTTGCCTAAAAAGGCACTATGGGGTGGCAAGAGCCTTAGCCAATATCCGGAATCCCAGGGTGACAGGTGCAAGCCGCCTTGAAGCAGCGTGGCTTGTCAAGCATGTCATCCCAGGCAGACAGACACTGGATCCCCTTTGAATGACACCAGACATTAAGCCAATTGTTAAAGCTGATCATCTTGTCTCTATATTGTGGCATCATTCTTGGTGAAGGAAGGATACTGCTCAGGGTTAGGGTCATACCTGCCTGGGCTACATAATCAGAGAGCTCCTCTATGTCTCTTTTCATGTAGTCCAGGGAGGCACGTCTCAGGTCGTTCACACCAGCATGGACAAGTAATGAAACCTTTTGTAATGGAAGTAATGTCTTTCTTTCAACAAGGAACTAGAGTCAGCCACATGCAAAAAAGAAACTGCAGGTACGGTTCTGGACACTGCACACACCTGTCAGCCTCTTACTGCAAAAAATCTGCACAAAGCCAAAAATAATGGAGGGGGGCAAAAGACCAAAAATAGGGATAGATTTTGAATATAGCTCTTATAAACTTAAAAAGCTGATAGAATAACTGGTTTTGTGTTAGCATGCATTTTCTGAAGAATTTGTAGTCTAAAGCACAAATGTGTGTCATTGTTTAGTGACTTCGGTCCCTAGTGATTTGCCAGAAAACCAACAGAACAGACCAAAAATTTGAAAGAAAAATTTGGATATTATGTGAAAATCTGGACAGTTGAATGGTGTGATTTGGGTTTCAGCCTGGAAAGAACAGTGCCTCAGTGCATTCTGTTGCTAGAGTTTGCAGATGGATGATTACCATAGTTGTGGGTGGGGCTTCAGGGCTGATGTCAGCATATAAATATGTCACAAAAGGTGCTGCTGTGATGTCAGACATTCTAGATCACTGAGCTGAGTAAGTTTGGCATCAGTTTTGGACAAGACAGTATATCAGAAATACAGAGCAAATCAGGTAAAGACATATTGCATCTTACAACAGTGAAAGAGAGTTTGTGTCATTACTTTTGTTTGGTCTGGTATAGATAACATTTTATTTGTATTATGAACAAAATGTACTAATTGTTTAGAATATCTGTTCTAACTGATCATCATTCTCTAAATGTGTAAATCTCTGAATGTGTATTTAACATGGCGTTTTTGAAAGTGGTTCAGGGAGCTTCTGTCTTGCTGTGACTAATATACATTGAAATTTTTTACATGGACTAGTGAACAGGGAAGTTAGAATTAAGTTTGTTTTGCCACAGTTTTGTGGAAATATGGGCTGTCTGCAGCATGCCAGATGATGAGGAGAATCAGAGACAATGAAAAGAATTAAGGAAGGAAGAGGTTAAGAGAAGGAAGAGGTTAAGAGAAGGAAGGGAAGAAGATATAAATGTTAAAAAAACTAAAGTAGTGGATATTAAGACCAGCTCTGGTAGAGCTTTTAGCTGAGTCAAGAACAGAAGCTGCTGTTATAGAACGTATAATTAGGAAGACATTTAAATATAAGAATCAATCAGTGGAGGTAAGACAAGATTGGGAAGAGAGACTAGCAAGGCAATTTTGCAAAGGAGCAATGGGAGAATATCTATATAGCTCCCACGTCATCAACATAGTCCATTCTGGTTTAGGATTTTTAATTAGAAGTGCTTGCATATGTATTTTTATACCCCAAGCAGACTTCAGATATTTTTTCTTAGGTAGGCAGCAAATTCTAGAGGTGTGATGGGTAAAATAGAGGTAATTAGAATGACTTTTGGCAGATTATAACATTTCCTTTTAGAGTACTTTGCCAGAAATGTTCATGGAGAAAATGACTGTAAATAAGGAAATTATTTTTTCAGTTGGGAAACAGGATCTGAATAGCCTGGACACAGTAAGGCCTTACGAAATGTAATGGTATTAGCTGCCAAAAAATGCAATTACTAGAAAATGGAAATCAAAATCTAAACCAGATGTAAATGAGGTACTAAATAAAGTTAAAGAGATGAAAGAAATGGAGGTGGGATCCTTAGAAAAAGGAGCAAGCAAATTACATAGAAATTAATGGAATTTGTGGTAACAATACGTGCAAAATAATATTCAAGAGGAATAGTGAGGTTTAAGGGGAGGTACGAATTAAGCAGTTTATGTAATGTTGGAGTAAATGACAAGTGTTAAAGAAGGCAACATGTAATGTATAATGTGTGTAAATAAAAAAAATGCTAGTATGGTTTGTTTTATTTTCTATTAATGTATGTGCCCCCGTGTCTTAAGTCATAATTTAATAAAAATATTTAAAAAATATAAATGTTATTCTGAATGCACACATAGACACACATACACACACACACACACACACACACACACACACACACACACACACACACACACACACACACACACACACACACACACATGCTTACACTTAAGGCCCAAGGTCTGAATAGCCTGAGTTATATTTGGAGCTACAGACATTTACAGGGGAATTTAAAATGGTAGGATATGCCACTCTTGTATTTATTAAACAAAACATTTTTATGCTTTTTAAATTTTTTTTGACAAGTCTATGCAGGGGCAGTTGGAGTTATATATAGTTTTGGAATGGAAAGTTAGGGACCTTAGAGCTGGTGTAAATAGCAAAATATATTTCCTCCTCAGCTTATCTTACCCTATTATATCTCTGCATTTTGCCTACATGCCATTAAAAGAGTTTGAAGAGAAATGTATTGTATGATCTAGGTATTGTAGTGATATTTTTTTTTGGAAAGTTAAACAAATAAATTCAGCAGCATGCAGACATTTGCAAAAATTTAAGCAAACCAGTTCAAGTCTGTTGAATATTGTTTCCCACTGGTTAATGCCTTTGAAGTGATGGAAGTTATTCGTATGGAACCTGTTATACAATAATTGTTGGGGGTTCATTGAAAAGGGCTTGCCTACATGTTGGCTAGCTTAAACCGGATGAGATGCCCTTTGTCATGTGCCACTCAGTGAAGCCTAGACATCCTCACTGCTGTTTCCCTTTGGAATTCTCTGCTGGTATGGTTTTGCTGTGACAGTGATCTCTTGTCTTTAGGTTGATTACCCTAATGCATGTCTGTATGGCCATAGAATTGGTGTCTAGAAGTTCAGTGGGCGTGTGGGTCTTGCCAGCCACATTGAAGGCAACACGGGGGGACACGTCTCCCCTGCAAAAATACTTTATTTTGTTTTTCATCCAGATGAGACTTCGACCAGGTGTAACCTCACTAGAATGTCACACAAGTAATAGCGGGAGCTATTGGAAAGTCAAATATAGTATGTAGTTAGGTGTCCATGTTTGTGTATGAGTGTCTGTTTGTGTGTGTGTGTGTGTGTGTGTGTGTGTGTGTGTGTGTGTGTGTGTGTGTGTGTGTGTGTGTGTGTGTGTGTGTGTGTGTGTGTGTGTGTGTGTGTGTGTGTGTGTGTGTGTGTGTGTGTGTGTGTGTGTGTGTGTGTGTGTGTGTGTGTGTGTGTTTGTGTATCTGAGTGTGTGTGTGTGTGTGTGTGTGTGTGTGTGTGTGTGTGTGTGTGTGTGTGTGTGTGTGTGTGTGTGTGTGTGTGTGTCTGTGTGCGTATGCATGTACATCTGTAGCTGTGTAATTCCCCACACGTTTGAGGTTGAAGGGATGCTACAGTACCATATTTATAGGCTACAGCATCTGATTAGATAGCTGTGCCAATAAGCTGTACTGGATATAAACAACTGATAACTGTATTTTCTTCAAGAAGTGCTGGATGTTACACTGAACATAACAGTGCAGTACATGTGACCTATTGATAGAAAGACCCTCTACTGGTTGATACCATGTTACAGTGCTCATACAGTGGATAATGGGCTGTAAGTTTTAAATGATATAGATTTGTAAATATGATTTTGCTTCTTTCTACAAGGATTTAGAAGTGCTACTGTTATCCCAAGTTTGTTCAGCTACTCGGGTGAATCACACATCTGGCAGTAAGGTTTGTTCAGCTGCTCAGGTGAATCACACATCTGGCAGTAAAAGGTTTGTTTTTTTGGAGGTTTGGAATATATTTTCTTCTTTTCATACTCCACAGTGTTCCCCTGACTTTGCTAAAACTGAGTATGAGGGTGCATGTGGGTGGTTGTGATGGGGGGACTTTGCTTTGCTGACATATGACTACTGCAGTAATCCATATTTTATTTACAGAAATAACTTGATTCGCTATGAAAATCCACTGATAATTTGATGTTTACAAATCAATCTATAAATCTGAATTCAAAGAAGGAATATGTTTTTTCATCATTATCAGGGATACTTGTGGTCTGCCATACTGTCTTTCGTCTTGCAAAAAATGGTTGGAATAAACCCACATGCATGTTATGCTAATTTTGAGCAAATAAAAACATGTAAGGCACAGGAAGCAGTAAAGAACAAATCCTCGTAAAATCCAATCCAATCAACTAAAAGGAGAGACTCGGCCATGAATGAATTGCACGCAAGACGAAAAATACTTTATTAATGCTTAACAATTAGCATCGCATTTTCATCTGTATAACACGACTTCTTCAGACAATAACAATTTTCCTAACATCTCTCTTTAAATATCCTGTCTTCTCAATTAATCACTTGCTTAAAAAGTTGTCCCAATAATAAAATTAAACCTCCAATAATAGAATAATTGAAACTCCCTGTTCATGAAACATAATAGATAACCTAGGTCTCACAACATAATCTAAACAAACAGTTTGCTAAAATTCCTTGCAATGTAGAAATATAAATAGGAAGTGTTATTCAAAGTGATAAGGTTAGTGCCATATATGTTTGACAAGAGACTGTATATGTTAAGCATTATGGTTCCTGTAGTATGAAAGGAATACTAGATGTGAACAGACAGAAGTATGGTTCCTGTAGTATGAAAGGATACTAAAGGTAAGCAGACTGGAGTACAGTATGGTTCCTGTAGTATGAAAGGAATACTAGATGTGAGCAGACTGGAGTATGGTTCCTGTAGTATGAAAGGAATTCTAGATGTGAACAGACTGGAGTATGGTTCCTGTAGTATGAAAGGAATTCTAGATGTGAGCAGACTGGAGTATGGTTCCTGTAGTATGAAAGGAATTGTAGATGTGAGCAGACTGGAGTATGGTTCCTGTAGTATGAAAGGAATACTAGATGTGAGCAGACTGGAGTATGGTTCCTGTAGTATGAAAGGAATACTAGATGTGAGCAGACTGGAGTATGGTTCCTGTAGTATGAAAGGAATTCTAGATGTGAACAGACTGGAGTATGGTTCCTGTAGTATGAAAGGATACTAAAGGTAAGCAGACTGGAGTACAGTATGGTTCCTGTAGTATGAAAGGAATTCTAGATGTGAACAGACTGGAGTATGGTTCCTGTAGTATGAAAGGAATACTAGATGTATTTAAAATGCATTTCTTCATGGTTTGTTAACCGATGGGGTAATGGGCTAATTATCAGGGGGCCTTTTTTCAGACATAGCCTGGGTAAAGAGTACAGGTTAAAAAGAATGCAGTTTATGAAACAAAAACAGCAGCTTTAATAAATTTAAAAAAAATCAATTCATAATAAGAATTAGAATGTGGCATCAGTAATTGCTTTTAGCATATATTTAAACTACAAAATGCAAAAAAGCAATCAGTAATAAGAATTACAATGTTCGTTAGTAATGTGCAGCTATTAAATGTTGCATACAAGGCAACACTGTTTTTTTACTGTTCACATTGCAAAATATCACATTTACAGTATCTACCATGTCAAATTACTTTTATTTTAGTCAGGCAACATCCTGCATATGCGAAGTAAGAAATCATAGGAAAAAGCTCTGGACAGATGTTACAGACTCCATGACTCTGTCTGGTTATATTCTCCATCCTTCCCACTTTCTTTGAAACTTTTGTACTTGAGAATGACTATCGTCAATAAAGGAGAAGCCTTGTGGAATACAACTGGATATGTTACATATTCTCTTTACCAGATGAAGGCAGCATTTAGTGGTGATAATGAACTGTGGGGGGATTATGGGTCAAAACTTAGGAAAGGTAAGACCACACAGAGAAGCACAAAGCATATTGACAATACTGATAAATAAACATTCATATAACTCATATAGTACTACTTTGTTATTTCAGGGCTTTGTTTTATGCCTTTGATTGTTTCTTAGCACTAATCAGGTTTACTGTTGATAATCACAAAATCATGGCAAAAACAAATGTATGTATGTAACTTAATGTTTTATTTCAAAGTCATGTAGACCCAGAACAACAAGATTCACATCTGACTAAAGGTGAAGCCTTTACGCAGGTTCATAGGTTCATAGGTTGGTACTACGCTGTTGGCCCTAGGGCCTATAGAAGCCTAGCCATAACAATTCCCTGGATATTTCTTCCCACAATATTTACTTCCCTGGACCCCTGTCTATCAGGGTGACTGGCGTGATCCCCGGGGTGAATTTCCTATCTCCCATCCAATCGTCAAGATTCCTTTTGAAGAGGGCCAAGGAGGCGCTCTGCTTGACATGTATGGGCAGTCTATTCCAGAGTCCGGGGAGTCTCTGGGTCAGGAATCTATCCCTCCAGCATGTTTTGTTCATTGTGATGACAAGGTTTAGATCCCTGGAGCATGTGGCTTTGAGGGATTGGGATTTCTTTAAGTGGAGCATGTCCAACAGCTGAGGGTTTGACGTGGCCTTGTATGTTAAGCAGAGATCGCCACTGAGTAGACGATATGACACAGAGTATAGCTGAAGTTTTTTAGACGGTCAGCATAAGGCATTTGCTTTAGGCCTGTGATTCTTTTAGTGAGGTATTTCTGTGGCCTTTCCAGCTGTTGCAAATGTCTTGTGAGGTACATACCAAATGGGGCGTTGTACTCTATAATGAGTCTAATGAGGGATGAGTACAGTGGGATAATGACCTCCTTTTTTCTGGATGAAAAGCCCTTAGTGATGAGGTGTGCCACATAGAAGGATTTCCTGACTGTTGTGGTGATGTGGTTATCGAAAGTGAGACCACTGTCCACCTGTGTCCCTAAGTCTCTCATCACACTTTTGGTGTTTAGCGTACTGCCACCTATGTGGTAATTCATGGGTACATGGTTTTTCCCATAGGGGATAACTATACATTTCTTGGCATTAAGCTTGAGCCCATGGCTCTGGCACCAAGCATCTGTTTCTGTAAGGCCTTTTTGTAGAATATCCACATCATTTGGGGATTCAATAATGCCTCCCAGTTTGCAGTCATCTGCGAACTTTGTTAGCCAGAGTCCCTTAGTGTTGGCCTGTACTTCAGAGAAGTAGATGTCAAACAAGAGCAGACCCAGGACTGAACCCTGAGGTACTCCACTTGTCACTTGTCTGGAGCTGGATTTGGAGTTGGCTACTTTTACAATCTGGGTTCTGTCAGTAAGCCAGTTGGCAACCCATCGAGTGACGTAGGGATTTATGCCCAGCTTAGTACATTTATCTATGATTCCAGAGTGTGGGATGGGGTTGAAGACCTTGGCGAGGTCCAGATAGGCTGTGTGGACCACCTTACCCTCATCCACAGCTCTGGAGACTGATTCAAAGAAGTCAATCAGGTTCAGGAGACAAGATCAGCCTTTCATGAACCCAAACTGGGTGGGGTCCAGTGATTGAAGGTTGTCAATGTCTTTGTTTATAAGTTCCATGATAATGCGTTCCATGCCCTTGCAGATCAGGCTCATCAGACTGATGGGACGGTAGTTCCCGGGATCCAGGGTGGATCCCCCTTTGTGGAGTGGGATAACTGTAGCTGTGCACCACTCAATGGGCACGAAGCCTGAGGTGAGGTTATGATTAAACATGACACTTAGGTAAGGTGCCAGTTCATTTTGTAGTTCATGTAGTACACAGCCCGGGATGTCATCTGGTCACATGGATGCTGTATTCTTAGCTTTAGAGAGTGCAGTTTCTACCTGTGTGGCCGTGATTACTGTAATATGGCAATCCTTTGTTATTGAAATGGGCCCTTTAGGGGGTGAGAGGGGGGGTGACGTTGGCACTAAATCGATCTGCCAGGATATTGGCAATATCCTTGGGATCAGTACATTCAATGCCATTCTGTTGTAGCTGAGAGCATATCTGAGCATTGCCATTTAAATTCTTGACATAACTATAGAATGCCTTGTGGTTGTCTTTGGAATCTTTGGCAATTTTATTTTCATAACTAGCTTTGGAGGATTTTATGAGGGATCTCAGCTTCTTACTGAGGCTGGTAAGGGAGTTTTTTGCATCCTGGGATTTTCCTCTTTTCTGCAACAGTTTCTTTCTTCTGTTGTATAGTTTGTTTTTGGCAGGGGACCACCAGATTGGCTTCCTTTTTTTTGGAGGAGAGTGTCTTGGTTCTATTTGGGATGGCACGATTCATGCACAAGTGGATGTGCTCGAACAGTGCCTTAGTGTAGGATTCAGCAGTCAAACTTTCAGCTCCTGTCTGCATGAATGTCATGAAGTTTGTCACTTCAGACTTGAGTAGCATGAAGTTGGCTTTGGAGAAGTTTTTTTATGGAGGTTTCCTTACTGGGGGGTGGGGGTGGGATGTGGATGTCAAGGATGATTTGCTTATGGTCAGACCTGACTAATGAGGGGGTGACCACTGGTGTGGAGCATCTATCTCCCATATTGGTAATTACCAGGTCTAGGATATTGGAGCAACTGGTGGGGCAATGGATTAGTTGATCCAGGACTTTGGAATTTATGAATTCCAAGAACCATTGGGAAAAGGTGTTGCTACCTGAGTAGTTTTCCCAGTTAATGGCAGGGTAGTTGAAATCACCCAGTATTAGGGTGTTTGGTTGTATCTTAATATTTTCTGGTATGTTTAGAAAGGTGTAGTGAGAATCTTGGGGCATGGTGGGGGATCTGTAGCAAGCTACAATTTGGATTGCAGTCTTACCTAGTGTTAGTTGCACCTGGAGAATTTCAGATGCATTGTGTTGGTCAACTAGCCTGGAGGTGTGAATATCCTTGGTGAATATGGCCACTCCTCCACCTTTAGTATTTCGGTATTGGTTTGGTGGCTGAAAAGTGTGGTAAAGGTTGCAGCCTGGTATTGCAGGGGTGTTCCCTGGAGCCTTGAACCAGGTCTCTGTTACTGCACAGATATCGATGTTCTCCATTTTTAGGAGTGCCTCAAGAGAGTGCATTTTGAGGTTTAGACTTCTAGCACTGAGTAGCATTACCTTCAGATTTTGCATGCTTGTATCTGTTACAGTGGTGGTTTTGTCCTTTGAACCTTGCCTAAAAAAGGCATTATAGGGTTGACAAGAGTTTTAGCCAGTAACCTGAATTCCAGGGGTGACAGGTGCAGACCATCTCTAGCAAAGCATCGTGGTTTGTCAATCATGTCATCCCAGGCAGACAGATACTGGATCCCCTTTGAATGACACCAGAAGCTTAGCCAATTGGTGAAGTCAATCATTTTGTCCTTATACTGTGGTATCATTCTGGGTGAAGACAGGATGCTTCTCAGGGCTAGAGTCATACCTGCTTGGGCCACATGATCCAAGAGCTCTACCATGTCTCTTTTCATATAGTCCAGGGAGGTACATCTCAAGTCATTCACTCCAACATGGACAATGACAGAGTCGTATTTGTACTTGTTGTGGAGTGACTTGAGTGCATGCGTTATGTGGGGGATCCTGGCACCTGACAGGCAGCTGACTGTAATTTTCTCCTTATTCAGCCTGGTGAGTGGGACATCAGTGTGCCTGACTATAGAGTCACCTATGACTAAAGTGTTGGGTACGTTGTCTTGCCTTAGGGGCTGTTGTTAGGTGGCACACTGGTGTTGTGAGCTATGTGTCACTTTGGTTGTGACTGGTGTTTGCATTTCAGCTTCTGAGGTCCTTGTTGCTTGGGCAGGTTAATGTTAAGGACTTCCACATATGTGGGTTTAGTGTTGCTATGTGTGGGTGTTGATGGTGTGGGTTTTGAAAGGCTATGTGTTGCTTGAGGTGTAGTGCAGGTGTTAACCTTCTCCTCTTGATTGTCTAGCACAATCTTGGCTGGAGAGAGCTTTGCTTCCAGTTTGGCTATGTAAGCGCATCTCTCGCAGGTTGTAGTGTTGGGTGGTAGGAGGAGAGGGTTGTCTGTGTACATGAGGCAGTTGCTGCATTGCCCCAGTATGCCCAGATTCACCAGGTGGACAGGAGAAATCATCGGAAGCTGACCCTTGGACATGTCTGTTTAGGTGCTTTTTGTAAAGTATAAGAGCTGTTTTCCCTTACCTTCGCAAGGTACTTTGCAATTATAGGCTGTTTAGTGCCTACGATTAATTTCTCCTTATTAACAAGGAGAGTTGAGTTCTTGTATCAGTTTAAGGCTTCCTAGTGCTTTCCAGCAGGTTTTAGAGCAAGTGCTAGTCACAGGGGTTCAGATTTTAGTGTTACTACTGAGAAACCAACTAGTTCTAAGAGAAAATTTAAAGAGCAGACTTTCTGGCACCTGGAATAGTTTAACCATAGCCCTGCAGTGCTGCACGATGTGAAAAATGCGCAAACACATGTGTTTTTAAGCCAGAAAGTTGAAAAGGATAGAAATCAGCCCAAAATGGCTAAAATTACAACTTCAGAGCTGGAAACCACTGCTCTAGTGTTAGACAGGCAGTACAATGCTCACCACTCCCACTGGTAAGCAGTAGGACTTCCCTCTACCACAGCAAGGTTTGGATAGCTCTGAACACATAAAATAAAGTCCTGAAACCAGCAAAGCCTGGGATCTTGACTATACTAGCTAGGAAAGGCAGGAAACAAGCAAACAAGATAGTATTTGTTTGTTTGTTTTTTTGTTTGTTTTTTTGTTAAATCAGGCTAAACAATGCAATAATACACTAAATAAACACAGGAAAGGCTAACACACTTGAGTGTGTAGCCCTAAATAATAAATACAATTAGAACTCTACACAATTAGAAATTTAAAACTTTTTAAATGAAGCAAGGCAAATATACAATTGAAAAATGATTTAAGAGGCAGTAATACAGTAAAATAAGTAGCTAGTCTACATATACAGAAAAGTCTATATATACAGAAAAGCAGCTAAAACAGATGCAGTGCAACCTAGAGCACTTGAGTTGTAGCACTATTAAGGCAAATACAGTTTTAATAAATGCACTAAAATATACTCTATATTTCCAAAATGTTTGAGAAGCACAATTAGAACACAAAGATATTCAGACAATTTTTTTTTTAGAGAGGGAGAAAGGAGGGACAGAAGGAAAGAAACTAAGTGGGTTGGCCTTCTCAGATGTTCTCTCTGTATCAGGTAGAATGAGCTAATGACACTAGACTGGGAGGAGTGTCCAAGATCAAATTTAGAGTAGGGAAGGGCAACCGCAAGGCCGGCAAGTATAAAGACAAGATGCCAATTGGGAGGGAGAGTGGAAGAACACTACAGAAATGTTTATCACAACTGAGCCAATAGCTACGAAATACAGTACAAGTATGCAGTATGCTATAAATATCTAGAATAAGCAATAACTACTACAAATAAGCAAAGAAAAAAAACAGGCTACTTATTGCTATATATTGCAGATCAGCTGCTCCTCCTCAGATAACTCTGTGTGTAATGGCTGAAACACTCAAGTTAACTTCTTAACAGAAAGTTGAAACCTAAAACAACTTTAAAAAAGCACAAAAGAACCAGTGAGGTGCTTCCTCCAAGTCGTAGCCCTGGTAACCCAACCAGACAATGACCATAAACACTAAACTCTCACTGAAGTGGGTGATGGTCTTTGCTAACTAAGATGGCCTGGACAATGAGCTCAAAAAACAGCCTCTAACAAACAACTAGGCCCACAACACAATCAGGAATATGGAGAATATTACAGCTACTACCTAAACTATTTTAGGCAGAACACACTGCAGAAATGTTTATCACAAACAAAATTAGGAACATGGACAACATTACAGCTACGACCTAAACTATTTTAGGCAGAAAACACTACAGAAATGTTTATCACAAGTGAGCCAATAGCTATAAACTACAGTACAAGTATGTAGTATACAAGAAAATTGCTATAAATATCTAGAATAAGCAATAACTACTACAAATAAGAAAAAAAACAGGCTACTTATTGCTATATAACACAGATCAGCTGCTCCTCCTCAGATAGCTCTGTTTGTAATGGCTGAAACACTCAAGTTAACTTCTTAACAGAAAGTTGAAACCTGAAACAGCTTTAAAAAAGCTCAAAAGAACTAGTGAGGTGCTTTCACCAAGCCATAGCCCTGGCAACCCAACTAGACAATGACCATAAACACTAAACTCTCACTGAAGTGGGGGATGGTCTTTGCTAAATAAGATGGCCTGGACAATGAGCTCAGAAAACAGCCTCTAACAAACAACTAGGCCCACAACACAATCAGGAATATGGAGAATATTACAGTTACTACCTAAACTATTTTAGGCAGAACACACTGCAGAAATGTTTATCACAAACACAAGGAAGAAGTGTTGCAAGGACTGCAAGTTAGGACTTTACCCAGGTGAAGAAGTGGTTTTGAACTAAAAATGAAGCTCTTACCCATGTGAAGGAGATGTGGTATTAGATTACAAATGAAAACCTTATGAAGATAACATGGGTGGGCAGGTATGTTTAGATAATCTGATAGGTGATGCCATTTTAATCTTCTTTTTCTTAAATTAACATACATATACAACAGATGTGCATTTATTTAGATTAGAGTTAAAGCAGGCATGCAAATGTTTTAATGTTTTCAGACAATTGTACAACAGTACTAGATTTCAATTTCTGCTTTTATCTGTGTTCATATAATACTAACAGAAAAAAAAATGTATTCCTTTACTAATAGTTTAGTCTCCAGAATATAACGTTACCAGATTTCAGTTTTTACTTTTATCTGTGTTCAAGTAACACTGGCAGAAATGGTATTCCTTTAGTATTACTTTAGTTAGTTTCCAGAATATAACATTTATACACAGTTATTTTAGATGTTCAGTATAAATCTGTATGACTTTAATGTAAATTTCAGTCAAGGTCCAGAATATGACATTCATATGAGTTCAGTATAACACATTTCACTGAGATTTCAGAAAATAACATTAATACTCTGTTATACATTTCTAACAGCATTATGTAAATTTCAGTCAAATTTCAGAATATGACATTCATTTCAATTATACATTTCTAAAAGCATTACTAGACAGTTTACAACATGTAATTACATCACAACACATTATTCAGTTATTACTTTTAAGGGTAAAGTGACTGAATTATTTGTAACATACTTATTTCACATTATTTGTCATTAGTTTTAATGGTAAAGTGGCAGCAAGCTTAATGTGTTAATTAATTTACAGAATCCTGTGCAACTTCCAAAATAATTATTGTACATTAAGCAGAAAGTTAAAAAGACACTAACAGGGTATGCAAAGGTATATATCTGAAATACAGAAAGCATAGATTTTAGTAAAGCTACTTCTACTATTACAGCACACTTACATCATTATAGCATGTGATATTATGAGGTGTTGCCAGCAATACCAGGAGAAATAAGACAGTGCATGTGTGGCATATGCCAGCATGGCTGGCTGAAGTTTTATTAACAATCTTATGTCATTTTCCTGCCATATTGATTTGTACAGATGCTTGTATTAAAATTATATTTGCAACAGTTGCTTATGTTAAAATTGCTGCAACAGAATATTAGCAGATGCAGAGTCAGCTGACTAGATGTGATGTCATTCTATAACCAGCTGAAGGACGGACTTCTGGCAGCCACAGTTTGTTTGTTTCTGTTTTTCTTTGGAATCTGATGTAAAAGATCTTTGTCAATTATCATCACTTCATTTGTTAGTTATTCAGTAGTTATACAGTTCAGTCAATGTGTAGTATTTCATCTTGCCTTGTGGAAGTGAGCATCTCAGCAGTACATCTTGCCTTGCTATATTAAGTGAGTTAACTAAGGACAGTTTCTCTTTAGTTAGGAAAAATACAGTGAGATTAATTTAGTATTATTTTTTTTCTGAATCTGTGAGATTCTATCCACCTATCTTATTTTTATATTTCCCGTAACTGAAACTTTGTTATTTATTGTAACTAAATATTAAGTATTCTCCTGTTCTATATTTTATTATTTATTATTAAATATTTTTATATATTTTTATTGTGGCTGGTCTTTTAGAGAATACTTTTAACATCTTGACAGTACTTGGGCTTATTTTAGTGACACTGTGGCCACTCCATTAAGCCTTATTGCTTCATTCACACTCTACCATTTATATCGGTATTAACTGACACATTAGAATTGCTTACTCTTTGTAAGAGCCTTACAGTATCTGGCTGGTGGCAGCAATCTACTTTGTAGTGTGGAGAAAAGGGACACAGCTGGTGAATCTGTATCAGCTTTTCTAAGGTGTGTGTGTGTGTGTGTGTGTGTGTGTGTGTGTGTGTGTGTGTGTGTGTGTGTGTGTGTGTGTGTGTGTGTGTGTATACGTGTGTGGGGGGGGTGAGTGAGAAAAATCAGATATTCAAGTGTGTGTGTCAGATACCTAAACTGGGACACAGTGCTCTAAAGTGAGTTTTGTTTGGGATCTGGAGAAACAGACAGTCCAGTTCCAGGACTGGAACAGGTTCCCTGTATACTCTTGAGGGAAGTTGTGCATGATGCAGAGAGCTGCAATTGAAATTCTATGTAAATCCATTCCTGTGTTTTTAATGACTGCCTCTCACATAGCACATAGAAATTAAAAAGGTAAATAGACAGGGTTATTAGTAACAAATCTTGTTGAAGATTACATGCATAAGTTAATATGGTAATTATGGTAGTTATGCTTCAAGATACACATAAGTATAAAAGAGAAAGGTTACCAGTTTTAGCATGTTAAAGAGTTGTCCAGTTATGATTTTTTTTAAATCTCTTTATTCAAGTTTGACAAAAACATTGACTAAACTATGTACAATGCTTAACAAACAATATCAACAACTATGTACATACGTACACTTGCCCATACATCAGAAAGAAAAGACAGAATTTAAATGACATTAGGATAATATATGATCAAACAGCAACTTCCAATATTCCATAAAGTAAGGGTGATGCTTCATTCTATAAATTAAGTACTTGTGAGCTGATAGGTGTTCAATAGCTAAGTGTTTGAATCCATCCCATGAAAGCACAGACCTGTCCTTCTAATTAAGTGTAATATAGTATTTAATTAGCAAGAAAAGAGAAATTAAGATACAAAGTTGTAGTTTAGATAACCCGGGAGGGGGGATATGTAGTAGAGTGAACTTCCAAGACAAGGTAGATTTCTCGTAGCCTATTTTTTCCAATTGAACCCTTAAGGAGCACCAGAGCTTATAGGTGCATTTGCAGCTCCTGAATATGTGGATAAGGTCTGCTTTTTGATTAGGATAGAATGTGCATAATGGGGAGGTACTGGAGTACATTTTATTTAATATACATGGGGTAAAATAGGTGTTATTTAGTAACATGAGCTGAGTATACTTAAGTTTCTTAAGTGGGATAAATCTAGAGGATATTTGAATGGATTTGGACATTGGACTGGTTGAGATTAAGGGATCTTGATCAAGCCAATATTTAGAGTGAGTGACCTCCTTTTGAGTTTTAATAGAACTAATTAGCTTGTATGTGCAGGAAATCATTTCCTTTTTAAGGAGGAATAATTTCCAAAGAGATTGGCAAGTGTTAATATCATTTCTGGTCAGAATATGCTCTTCCAAGATGTTGTGGCAATGTTCTTTAATTTGTCTTATAATGATTGTGTAACTTTTAGGAAGGTTCATTTGAGTCCTTGTATCCATTATAGAATTGTGTTTGAATAGAAAGAAATCTGAAATAGATTTGTCTTTTAAAAGAAGAAACTGGTCCAGGTTAATAATTTTCTTATTCAGTTTGAGGTTAGGATTAAGGTGAATAGGTTGTAGTGTATTAAATACAGGATACAAGTTTAGAGATTTAAAAACTTTTTGTAAGTTAGTTATTTTATGTTTTAAGGACCTGTGTATGTTAATCTTATTCAAATTTTCTTTTCTAAGAAAGGGGAGGGCTTTAGGGTTAAAGCTGAATGTTTTAATATAATAGTGAAAACGTTTGACCCAAATTGGGGACCAACATGAAGATTTATGAGAAAAGTCAGAAATGGCTATTACTCTGCTGCAGTTAATAATATCATAGTATAATTTAAAATCTGGAAGGACAAGGCCCCCTTTATCTTTGAGGTAAGAAAGCTTCTTATAGCTAATTCTAGTAGATTTGGGAGACCATAGAAAATCTAAAAGGAAAGAGTGTAAAGACTTTAAAAAGTTGTTATGAATCATTATGTTAGAGGCATTAAAGATGTAAAGGAATCTTGGGAGGATGATTATTTTAATTGTTGCTATTTTAGCAAGGAAGGGAAGTTTGAGTTTCGACCATCTATTAAGGTCATTTTGAACGTTTGACCAAAATTTTGTAATATTATTATGATAGTAATGATCAGCTTCCTGATGAAATGAAACTCCTAAGTATTGTAGAGATTGAGTAATACTAATATCCATAGATGAAATATCAAAAGGAAATTGGCAATAAAAGTTAATGGGAAAGATTAATGATTTCCTGGGCTTTAATTTGTAATTAGAGAGTTTAGAAAATGTTTTAATGGAAGATATAATTTTCTGAAAATCTGAATTGGGAAGAGTATAGTATAGATTTAAGTCAACAGCGTAAGCTGATAGAGTAATATTGGTACCACAGAGAACAAGGATGTCATGAAAAGATTTTGAGGTAATTAAAAGAAAAAGTGTTTCTATATATAGGTTAAACCGGTAGGGGGATAGTGGTCAGCCTTGTCTCACCCCAATCCTAATATCAATCCTAGAGGATAACTGCTTATTTATTTGTAGAGTTGTGTGCGCCTTAGAATAGAGGGTCTTAATAGTTTGGTTAAAGGCCTGGGGTATGTTAAAGCATGGAAGAATCGCAAGTAAAAAGACAATGTTGAGTCAATCAAAGGCTTAGAAGCATCAATAGCCAGGATATATATGGGGGTATGGGTAAAGTTAGAGAGGGATATCATCACATCAAGAATAAGAGTGTGGTCAAATGTTTGTCTGTGTTGTAAAATGCCCAATTTTTCATGGGAAATAATATGAGTGATGACAGATTTCATTCTATTAGCTAGTATGGAGGGAAAGATCTTTATGTCAAGGTTAATCAGGGAGCTAGGTCTGTAGTTCCAAGGATTTTTAAGGTCAGAGTTTAACTTAGGAATAAAAATCATTTTAGATACATTTAAATTGATATCAAAGATTCCAAATTGAATGATGTAATTAAATAATTGTAGCAAGATATTAGATAATTTAGGGATAAAGGCTTTAAAAAAATTCTGCTGTGAAACCATCTCAGCCAGGTGCTTTATTAGGTTTTAGATTATTAATTGCAACAATTATTTCTTGTTGAGTGATATGGGAGGATAGAAGTTCTTGTTGTTCTCAATTAAGTTTGGAAATGTTTAGCTGGTTTAAAAAAGGTTCTAATTCTAATATATTAAGTGAAAAATCCAAAGGGTTATACAGTTGAGTATATAGGGTTTTAAAACATTTAATTATATCATGATTATTTTTATATATTTTACCTTGGTATGTTGTTTCTGAGATAATAGGTGATGGTTTATTTTGGTTAATTCATCTAGCTAAAATTTAAGGGGGTAATTGTGCCCATTCTGAGTAACTGGCCAAGGTTTTAATTTCTTGAAAAGAAAGATTTTCAGCGTGTATAGATTGAGGTTTCTCCTCTAGGTGAGCTAGTTGTGTCTCTGTCCCTTGTTTAAAATTTGTTTGAAGGACCAGTTCTAACTTAGTGATTTTGTCTTTAATTGTCGATTCTTTAAGGAGGAGGTGTTTTTTTTTTATAAAAAGAAGCTTTACTTATAAGGGATCCTCTAATCATGGCTTTTGTGGAGGTCCAGATGATATATAATGGGAGTTTACTGGAGTTAAGTGAGTGAAGGGAATGTTCCAAAAGGGAGTCTATTTCCTGAAGTATGTCATTCTTCTTTAAGAGATTAGGATTTAGGGACCAAAGATAGCCTCTGTTGCTAACAGGAGATTTGGTAGACCAATCTATATTAAGAGAAATTTTAGAGTGATCTGAAAGAAATCTGGGATTATTATATAAAGAGTTATTAAAATTCAGAAAGGCACTAGAGATCAAGAAGAAATCTAGTCTAGACCAGCTTTTGTGACACTGAGAGTAAAAGGTAAATTTATTATTGGGGGATTACTGAGTAGTTAAACATAAGGATCAAATAAGTTAAAATCACTTTTGAGTTCCATGATAGTTAAGGAGGCATATTTATTGTATTTGGCTTTAATGTTAGTTCTATCCATCACTGGGTCCTAAACAGAATTCCAGTCCCCACCTATAATGAAGTTATGGTCAGGGAAAGAAGGGAGGATTTTGTATATAGACATAAAAAAATTCTTGATTAGAACAGGGGGCATATAAATTAAGTAATAAGGATTGTCAAGATGAGAACAGCAGGTTATGATGTAGCACCATCTTTCATCAGGATCTGAATCCTAATGTTTAATGTCCACTTGAAAAATTCCTTTAATAATGATAGCTACCCCTGCACTATTAGTTTTTTTTACCAGAGGCTATGATAGCTTTAATCCATTTTCTCCCCTGAATAGGATTCCATTGATCGGAGGACATACGGGTTTCTTGTACAGAAATAATATTTAACTTACATTTTAGACCAAGTGAAGAAAGAGTTTCCTTTTCTTTTCTGATTGCAATCTCTTTATATTCCATGACTTAATTAACCACATTTCAAGAAATCATCCTTATACCTGAGGGAAAGTATGTTGATACAAAGAGTGTGGAAGAAAAAAGAGAAGTGTCATAATAAAAGTTAAGTGAGCAAATGTACATCTTCCTGCAATGACCCTGTGCCTAACCACAACACTACTTAGCCTGGAAGAGCAAGGGATCTTGGGGACTAGAACCTTAAGAAAAAGTATAATTTGTGAGACAAAAATCAGTTTAGTTCCTAAATACTCATTATTTATGAAGCTATTAGATCCCAAAGCTAAAAAAATTAAACCTAAATACCATAAATAGCATAACTTTCCTAACAATCTACTCATTAACCCAACAGCCCATCAAAACAACAGGTAGGGAGAGAGTAAGTCTGTGGGAATAAGTCTAAGGGTAGATATATATGGTATGTCGGCTAGCGAATATTGCTACAAGGTGGTTACTAATTCCTTATAAAATATATAAGTTGTGTGAGGTTCACCAGAGCAACATACAAAGACTCATCACAGTAGGTGATTAATATATGATGGGTGATGAAATGAAATCATAGATAGGGTATGTGGCTAGGATAAGTATAAGAGATGCTTAGCTTAAGATAATATAGTAGGAGTAGTAATCAAAGTACCACAAAACATCTATCTGGTAGAGATTAAAGAGGCATAGTAATTGTCTAATCAGGCAATGAGCAGTAACAGTAGTTTCACTGATCACCTTTGTAACTTTTATAACAGATAACCAGCTAATAACTCAGAGGACTCAAGAAAAAATGTCACGGTAACTAGAAGTGAGCCCAAAAAGAGGCCAAGTGGTAAACATGTTCTTGGTATACAATTCTGTTATAATCACATTTAAAAAAAAACTATTAAACTATAATAAAAGAGACATTAAATTTAATTAGATAACTGCTTACATAGGTTAACTTAATGTGCTTTCCAACAAAATATCTTCATGTAGACATTTAAAAAGGGTAGAAGTATTGATAAAAACAAAATGGGAGGAGCTCACCATCTAACAACGAGTTTGGTCATTCAATAAATACTTTGCAATAAGCTAATAGCTACAACAAGGCTGCAATTTAAACGAGAACTAACCAGCTTAGTAAAAGAATCCAATGTAGGCATTAGCTACATAAAAGGACTGATATGAACAGATATACAATAAGATACAATAATCAGGTAACAGCCTTGTATATAATAATCAAACAATACTTAGTAACTCAGTCACAACATTGAAGCATCTGAAAAGAAACCAAAGATAGTATCCCAACAATAACAGCAGTAAAAAAAAAAATCAGCTTAAGGGAGTCCAGGAAACATCAAGCAGCATCTCAGCCACTTCAAACAGCTGTGAACAACTTCTGTAATGTCATTGTAGGAAAAAACGGTAAAATGATCTTGTAAGACCTGAGCGAGGCTGGGAAGCTTAAAAATACTTACAGTTTGTAACTGATGGCCAGAATTGGATTCTGGATACACCAAGGACTACAATCACCATAAAAACATACTGCAATCTAACCCAAAAGTGGCACCAGCAACAAGGAATAGATTTTCCAGGTCCACTTTTATGGTTATGTTTCTTTAAGAGCCTCAAGACTTCTGGGATGCAGAGGTCAAAGGGCTGGTTGAAGGTCATAGGTTGCAGGTCCTCACTGAGTTTGCAGGCCGCATCAGAACCCAAAAACACCATGAGGAGTGTAGGCCTAGCAGGAAAGTCGTCGCTGGGCCATCAGAAATGCAAATAGGAAGGAGGTAAGTGTCGGAACAGAATTATAAATGCAGAAAAGTGTATTCTTAGGATATGTCAGGACAGTATTAGTTAAATTCAATCAATTGTATAAAGTCCGTTCAATGCTTGTTCATTTCCAGTTTTGGGGTTTCTTTAAATATGTTTAAGAAAATTGTTGTAGCCTTTTTACTATTGCAAGGAGAGTATTTGTAGCCATGGCAGTGGAAAGACATTGTGCTAGGGTATTTCATTTGAAATTTTATTTGCTTTTTTATGAGATAGGCACAGAAGGGAACACGTTTTTGTCTTTCCAGCTTAATTTGGGATGGAAAGTCATGAGAAAGGTAGGTTTTGTTCTCATTCCATGTAATATATTTCTTGATCTTGGCTGCTGTTAGTATTTTATTAACATGTTGGTAGTTTAATAGCTTAGCATACACCAGTCTTGGTTTGCTTGAATCCAGGGGAGGTCTGAAGGCTCTTTGCACTCTCTCAATGGTTATGAGTGGTGTCTGCAGCATTTTCCAGGAATAAGGCAAATATTGCGGTAATAGTTTCTGGGAATTTATTGTGTTCAATCCTTTCTGGCATGCCTCTTATAATAATGTTATTTCATCTAGATCTAGCTTCCAGATCTAGTATTATTTTATGCATTTCTTCAATACGTTTTGTGCTGGAATAGTTTTTTTTTTTTGCATTTGTTAAATTTTAGTTTCATTATCAAAAACCTTTGCTTTGTTTTTTTCAATTCTGGTGAAAATGTGGTTGATGGAGTCTCCAAAAGCTTTTAATTGATCAAAAAAGCTCTGTATAGCTATCTGAATAGGGTGAAGTGCTGATTTTAAGTAATCAAGATTTGTAGAATCTGGCTTGCTTTTACTAGCAGATCTGGTAGGTTCCTGCTGTTTCCCTGTTCTGGGTCTCTTAGTCAGAATGTCCTTCTCAGGAGAGGCTATAGTGGAGTATTTAGCATTGCTAGTTTGAGTATCCATATGATCAGGATCAGTTGACATCTAGGTTTTCTTTTAATATTTTAGAGAAGTGAAGACCAAGCAGCAGCAGCAGACCGCATGGAAGGCACATTGAGAGGAGTCCCAGAAAGTCCACGGTAATCTTCCTTGATTCTGATGTCAAAAGTTGTTTTTGGTGTATTAATCCATGGAAGTGAGTTTTATTCTGCTAGGCACTAAAGTTATTTTAACAAAAGGAGACACTCTCAACACAAAAAAGTTAGTGTTTTTGTAGCGTGTAGCTGAGCTATGGATTAACAGTATCTATAGGATGGCAGCCATCTTGATCTCCCAGTTATGATTAAATCATAAAATGAAGAGACTTCAATCCAGACTATTAAATACTCACGTGACACCTTGTGGTCAAAATTAAAATTGCAGGATTAATTACCTGATTAAAAAAAACACGTATTTTGTATTAGTTCTAGTGATCACTATTGTATCCTTTCCAGACCATATTAATACATTTATAAAGTACTTACAGAAGAAAATCCCATTTCAGTAATTTCAGAGACAATACCTACAGAATAAATCCTACACAAATACAGTTAGTAGAATACACCTTGCATAGGCCTGAAAATATAAGGTGAGGCCTGTGTCTTCATTTTCCTATTTCATATTTTAAAGCAACTACATAAAAAGATACATGTGTGTATTCAGCTATCTTAGAAGGTGTTCCTAGATCAGCTATCATTTAAATGTTCAAAAATACTGTATGCTCTTTGCATAATTATAGAAATGCAGCGATACTAAAGCAGGCTTCACAGTTTACATACAGTTTCAGTGACTGTACTTTCAATCAATGAAAATAACCTTCAGTCAAGAATACTGATACTGTAGAGGATGTGCTGTACGTTTGAGTACAACCACATTTTGTTTGTATGGTACAAGGCTTGGGAACCAAGGCTAAAGAGGCGTGCACAGATTTCCAGGGTTTTAGAATTATTAGAAAATACTTCAGACACAGTTAAGTTAGTTCATTTAGACTGATATGCATAAAGTCTTTGCATTACAGACACTCTAGTCTGACTGCAGAAGTCAGGTCAAATATCCAGCATTCCAGAATATTAATGATGTTATTCAGGAGGAAAGGAATATCATCACTGTTATCCAGCATTCCAGAATATTACAGAATTCCTACAGGCTGTTCCAGTTTATCAGCACTGCCACTGGAAACAGTATTCAGATATTCTTGACATCTACCTTCACTGTACATAATAAAGTATTCTTAACCAAACTACAGTGTGTGCAGACTTTATTCTGAAATGTACAAGAAGGCTTGGCACATAAAGGAGAGACTGACACATGTTCAGAACAGTTCTGGGCAATTAACAGATAAAGACATTCATTCCAGTCTCATTCCAGTTTCTTCCAGTTGTTTCCAGCTCATTCCAGTATTCTATAGTCATATTAATTGTTTCACTGGTTCCTCTGAATGCTATACCTGTCTTTGATGTCAGCATCAGCCTCAGATGGAGCAACTCATGGCTATGCCTTTGCCCCGACATCTGCCACATAAAAGGACATAACCCAATAACCATGACATCTACTCCCACTGTATCTTCCTAATCTTCAGATTGCTCACTTCCGAGAACCCCAAGAAGGTGCTGTATATAGACTACCCAGAATCTCTCATGGCAGACAGGAATGTTGAGGGGAACACAACCTGCCCTGCACTACCATGAATACCCCAACTTCAAAGAAGTTTCCAAAATGAATCAGAGGGGTAGTCCACCAACCAGCATCCTTCCCACAAAGCAAGCTATAAAACGTCTTTTTGTCTAACCATTTGTTTGTTTGCCTGGTTGGAAAGCATTTATTTGTCAGAAGCACACATACTGGGTAATAGTTTATTATCTGTGCCTGGTTGGTAATTATCTCAATAGGACTAAAGTTTACAGTGATAAAGAACACTGATAAGATAATATTTCTACATTATAACAGAAAATAAAAAGTGAATAAATAAATATTACATAAACTAAAAAAGTATTACCATACCATTGTGTAACTGGAAAAGTAATTGTGCTGGAAACTGAAGGTCCAGAAAAAGTAACAACATGCATGAGATAAGCAAAATAATCAGTTGCTCAGAAATTTATTGGCAATAAGATCTGAAGTATAGAAAATAAACCCTTTTTTGGGTATTGGGCCTTGTGCAGATACAAAACCGAATGAAGTACAAGATAACATAGAAACATCTAGCAGTCTCATTCCTTGCTTGGGAAGTATACATTTACCAGAGGCAAGCAAGTACACTGGGCAATAGTTTATTATGTATGCCTGGTTGGTAGTTACCTGATTAGGAGTAAAGTTTGCAGGGTGCAGAACACCTATGAGATCATATTTATACATTTTAACAGAAAATACAAAGTGAATAAATAAATATTACATAAATTTCAAAATAAGATATTAGCATGGAATTGTACAAGTGGAACAACAATTGTACCTAGAAACTGAAGAGCCAGAATGGGTAACAACATACATAAGGCATACAAAACTGGACTAGAACATACAGGGCACAGAATATTTATGAGATATTTATTTATTTATTTACTTACTCACTCATATATCATTACCGGGAAAGTCTGATTGGGTAGGAGGCCATTTTCAGTGAAGGCTTGGGGAGAAAAGCTCCAACGTATTACAAAATATTGTAAGAACAATAAATATACAGTCTTTAAAATAATACAGAAAAATACAGTTTAAATAATTATACTAAATTAGACTCATGAAAATGTTAGTTAAGAATAGATACAATTATATGAGAATGATTTAATAGTCAAATAAATTTGAGCTAAGTTATACAGAAATTAAAGGTACTTTAGTATAAAACACACATGAATTGCAATATGAAGTGAGAGAAAAGCAGACAGTGTGGTATATTTATTGAGAAAGCCAGGGGAGACAAATTGTTAGCGGCAAGGAAGTGAGTGAAGAAGGGAGAGTTAGCAGAGATAAGGTATAAATATAAATAAATATTTGTTCACAATTAGGAATATAATGTATCCTGGTGTTGAGCAGGAAAACAGGCAACTTTTGGCTAGAAAGTCTTTCAGAATGGTTTTGAAGGACGGGAGGGAGGGACAGTACTGACATGATGGATAAAGATAAGGAGGTTCAGGCCTTAACATGGCAGGAGGAAAAGGGAAAACAAAAATGAGCATAAAAATAAATAAATATTACAAAAATTCCTAAATAAAACAATAGCATGGTCTATTACAACAGGAAAAATAACAGTGTCCAAAAAAGTGAAGGTCCTGAAAAGGTAACTACACACATGAGGTACACAAAATAATCTGTTATTCAGGAATGTACTGTCAGGAAGATCTGAAGTATAGAAAATTAATCATATTTTCCTGTATTGGGTCTTGTGCAGATACAAACCAGTGTGAAGTAATAGATAATGTAGAAGAAACAACCAGTCTCATTCCTTGCTAGGAAACCATTCAGTTGCCTTAGGCCACTAAATAGGGCAATAGTTTATTATGTATGGCAGGGCTGGTAGTCACTAGATTATGACTAAAGTTTGTAGGGCATAGACTTCATATACATTGTAAAATGAACTCCAGTGATATTAGATTAAGATAAACAAAATTATAAAAGCTTACATCCTTAGATGTCAGAGAGATAGCTCATAGACAAAAACCTTTAACATATACTGACAGACCAAATAATAAAATTACATTTGAAATGATCAACAAATATGTCATACATAGACAACAATAAAGCAGTCCTACACAACAGAAAGTTTTAAAACTACAAGTGTTCAGCAACTGAAAGACAAGAAAAGGAAACATACATGATGTATACAAAATGAAGCACTGTACATCAAAGTATAACACACAAGAACTGAGACATAGAAAATAAACCAAGTCCCAGTTTTGGTGCTCTGAGCATGTGCAGTATGAACTGTAGCAGAGAGAAGGTGCATCTTAAAAAGCATCTATCAGTAGCATTGGTCATTGGGGGGGGTCTTCAGCTGTCAGGATCACCCACTTTGTGTAACTTAACACATTGTGGATTACAGCATATTCTGGTCTTTCACATGCAGCAGTTTACATACTCAGAAACAAAGCATTATGTCAAAAGACATAAGTTTGAGTTAAAACCTACCTACAGAGGCTCTCTTCCAAGCCATCAGCAAAACCACCACTGGAAAAACTAAACCTAGTGTTTACATACTGAAAGATTATCTTTCTACATTACACTAAAAAAGAAAACAAAACTAACAAAATATATAAATAAATATTACACAAATTAAAAAATATAATCTTAGAATAGTACTGTACAACTGGAAAACTAATTGTGCTGAGAAAGTGAATGTCCAGAAAAAGTAACAATACACATGAGGTATACAAAATAATCTGTTGCTCAGCACCATGTTGGCAGGAAAATCTCAAGTATGGAAAATTAACAGTACTTGTCTGTATTTGGTCTTCTGCAGATACAAACCAGTCTGTAGTAATCAATATGTAGAAGCAACTTATCAGCCTCCTTCCTTGCTAGGAAACCATTTATTTGCCTTAGGTCACCAAACTGGAAAACAGTTTATTATGTACGCCAGGCTGGTAGTTCCTGGATTAGGGTTAAAACTTGAAGGGCACAAAATTCATGTACATGGTAAAATGATCACCAGAGATACTAGTAAAATAAAACATAAATATAAAAGTTCATATCTTTAGATGTCATTCAAATAGTTCATAGACTAACAAAACAGATAAATAAGTACTAAATAAATTAAAAAAATAAGATATTAGAATAGTATTTACAACTAGAAAAGTAATGGTGCACAGAAACTGAAGGTCCAGAAAGACTAACAACACATATAAGGTACACAAAATAATCTGTTGCTCTGCAAAATATTGGTGAGGGAATCTGAAGTATACAAGGTAAACCCTGTTTTGTGTCATGGGCCTTGTGCAGATACTAACCTTAGTAAAATACAGTATATTGAACAAGCATCTCTTGGACTCATTCATTGTTTGGGAAGCACTCCTTTGTCAGAGGCAAGCACACTAGGCAATGGCTTATTATCTATGCCTGGTTGGTAGCTACCTGATAAGGATTAAAGTTTACCGGCGGCAGAACAGATATGAGAAAATATTTCTCTATAACACTATAAGATAAAACAAAACTTAAATATTGATAAATAAATGGACAATTAAATAAATAAATCTTACAAAAAATTCCTAAATAAAACTTTAACATACTGTTATACAACAGGAAAACTAATTCTGTCCAGAAACTGATAGTCCATAAAAGGTAACAACACACAGCAGGTATACAAACTAATTTTTTGCTCTGCAAAATATCAGTGAGAGGATCTGAAGCATAGAAAATAAACCCTGTTTTGTGTCATGGGCATTGTATAGGTATAAACCTGAGCGAATTACGGGATAATGTAAAGGCATCCATCTTACTCATTACTTCCCTGGGGAGCATTCCTTTTTCAGAGGCAAGCACACTGGGTAATGATTTATTATCTTTGCCAAGTTGGTAGCTAACTGATTAGGACCAAAGTTTGCAAGGCACAGAAAAGCCATGAGAAAATATTTCTACAATAAACTGAAAACAAAACTTGAATATATAAATAAATAAATAAATTCATAATTAAATAAATGTTCCAAAAATTCCTAAATTAAATATTAGCACACTATCATACAACTGGAAAAAGAAGATCAGGGAAAGGTAATAACGCACATAAGGTATACAATATAATCTGTTGCTCAGCGATGTTTTGGGAAGATCTCAGGTATGGAAAATTAACTGGATTTGCACGTACTGGACCTTGTACAGATACAAACCAATCCAAAGAAAGGGATAATGTTGAAGCATCTAGCAGTCTCCTTCCTCACTAGTAAGCCATTCATTTGTCTTAGGTCACCAAAGTGGGCAGCAATTTTTTAAGCATGCCAGGGTGGTAGTTAGTGCATTAGGACTAAAGTTTGTAGGGCACAGGCACCATGTACATCATAAAAAGATCTCCAGAGATACTAGATTAAGACCAAATATAAATATAAAAGCTCACATCCCTAGATGTCAGTTAAACATTTCACAGGCAAAAACCTTGAATGTATACTGGCAGACCAGGCAGCAAAACTACATTTTAAATGATCAGCAAATATGTCATCCATAGGCATCAAATAAAACAGTCGAACACAACAGACAGTTTTAAACCTACAAGTGACCAGCACCTGAATGACAAGGAAAGGAAACCCATATAATGCATGCAAAATGAGGCACTGCACATCAAAGTGTAACACAGAATTAAAATGTGGAAAATAAAGTCTCAGATTTGCTGCACTGAGTATGTACAGTATGAACCTTAGAAGACAGAAGAAAACCTCAAAACGCATCTATCAGTAACATTGCTTATTTGGGGAGATCTTCAGCTGTCAGAGTCAGCCACTCTGTGTAACTTCTTAATTCGTTGCAGATTGTAACCTCTTCTGGTCTTTCACATGCTATAGTTTATGAACAAAGCAGTACCTCAAAAGACATAAGTTTGAGGTAAAACAACCTAAAGAAGCTGTCTTCCAAGCCATATGCAGAACCATGATTGCAAAGACAAAATGTAGATAACATATACTGAAAGATTATCTAGCTACATTACAATGAAAGAGAAAATAAAACTAACAAACTAAATAAATAAAGAAGTAAATATTACGTGAAGTCCAAAGACGGATTAGCATAGTACTGTACAACTGGGAAAATGATTGCACCCACAAACTGAAGCTCCAGAAAAAGTAACAACACACATATAGCATACAAACTAATCTGTTGCTCTGCAAAATATCAGTGAGATGATCTGAAATATAAAAAATAAAGCCCTGTTTTTGTCATGGGCCTTGTGGAGATACAAACCTGAGCAAAGTTCAGGATAACTTACAGGCATCAATCAGATTCACTCCTTGCTTGGGAAGCATTCCTTTGTCAGAGGCAAGCAGACTGGTCAGTGGTTTCTTATGTATGGCTAATTGGTAGTTACCTGATTAGGACTAAAGTTTGTAAGGCGCAGAACAGGTATGAAATAATATTTCTACATTATACTAAAAGATAAAACAAAAACTGAATATATAAATAAATACTAATTAAATAAATGTTACAAAAAATCCTAAATAAAATATTAGCAATCTATTATACTAGAGGAAAATTAATACTGTCCAGAAACTGATGCTCCAGGAAAGATAACAAAATCACATGAGGTCTACAAAAATTCTGTTCCTCAGCAATGTCTCAGCAAGAAGATCTCAAATATGGAAAATTAAACGTATTTGCCTGTATTGCAGCTGGTTCAGATATAAACCAGTCTGACAAAAGGCATAAGGTAGGAGCATATAGCAGTCTACTTCCTTACTAGTAAACCATTCATTTGTTGTATGTCACCAAATTGGAAACAGTTTTTCTTATGAATGCCAATTTGACAGTTTCTGAACTGCAAATAAAGTTTACAGGGCACAGAATTCACAAACACAGTAAAATGATCACCAGAGATACTTAAGACCAAACATAAATATAAAAAGTCACAACCCTAGATATCAGTTACATACTTCATAGACAAAAACCTTGAATGTTTACTGGCACACCATACAGCTGATTCACTTGCTATAGTTTGCATATTCTCGAACAAAGCATCATCACAAAGGCATAAGTTTGAGGTAAAGCTTACCTTCTTCTGAGTCATATGCAGAACCATGACTACAAAGACTAAACATAGTGAATATATACTGACAGATTATCTTTCTACATTACACTTAAAAGAAAAAAAAATAAAACTAACAAAATAAATAAATAAACATTACAAAAAAATCTAAAATAAGATACTAGCATAGTACCATACAACTGGAAAACTAATTGCACCTTGAAACTGAAGGTCCAGAAAAAGTAACAACACACTTAAGGTATACAAACTAATTTGTTGCTCTGCAAAATATCAGTGACAGGATCTGAAGTATTGAAAATAAACCATGTTTTGTGCCATGGGCCTTGTATAGATACAAACCTGAATGAAGTACAGTATAACACAGAGGTGTCCATCAGATTCATTCCTTGCTTGGGAAGCATTCCTTTTTTGGTGGCAATTACAACAGGAAATTGTTTATTAATTTATTCCTGGTTGGTAGTTATATGATTAGGACTAAAGTTTCCAGAGTGCAGAACAGGTATGAAAAAACATTTGTACATTACACTAAAAGATAAAACAAAAAACGGAATATATAAATAAATAAATACATAATTAAATAACTGTTACAAAAATTCCTAAATACAATATTAGCATACTATAAACAACAGGGAAAGTAATTCTGTCCAGAAACTAAAGGTCCAGGAAAGGCAACAGTAGACATGAAGTATACACCATTATCTGCTGCTCAGGTCATTCGGCCTTCACTTCAGAGAAGTATATACCAAACAGGAGGGGTCCCAACACTGAGCTCTGTGGAACACCATTAGTGACAGGTTTCTTAGCGGAAGTAGATTCATCTATCTGGACAACATGTGTCCTGTCATGAGCCAGTTGGCTATCCATCTGATGATGCAGAGGTTTATACATAACTCAGTAAGTTTATCTATGATCCCTGAGTGGGGGATTGTGTCAAAAGCTTTGGCAAGGTCTAGATAAGGGGTGTGTACTGTTTTACCCTCATCCATGGCCATGGTGATGTTCTTGAAGAAATCCAGCAGATTCAGCAGGCAAGACCTCCCTTTGACAAAGCCAAATTGGGACTGCTCCAGTTGTTGGAGAGTTCCTGTGTTATTATTGATCAGGTCGATGATAGTTCTCTCCACAGCCTTGCAGATAAGACTAGTCAAGCTTATGGGTCAGTTGATGGGCCCCCCTTGTGCAGAGGGATGACTGTTGCAATCCTCCATTTCTCTGGGACAGAGCCTATCTGGAGGCTGTGGTTAAAGAGGGTTTCTAGTGGCCCTGATAGATTCTGTTTTAAGCTATTTCAGAAGCATCCTGGAATATTGTTGGGACCCATGGAGGATGTGTTTTTGGATTTAGTGAGCGTAGTAAGGACCTGTTACCTCATAATGACAGACAGGGGATGGTTGCAGGCATTTAATACTTATTTATTTCATGAGAACTACATTGTATAAGTCAAATTTGGTCCAATCATAATTTTAATTTTATGGGTGTTTATTAAGAGACTTTAGAGGAATTGACAAGCAGATGAATTGTTAATGATAGAAGGTAGATGCCAGAGTTCACTTTTTGTGCATGTCCCACTGTGTCTTAATGAGAACTTTTCCTAAATACCAAAACAGATCACTTGTTATACTGTTTAATTGCACAGTGCTTTTCTTTGGATGTTTTGCTTCATGCAATTTATTTTGAAGATGCTTTATTTAAACATTTAAGTCAAACTGAAGTTTGTTTATAATTTTATGTGTATGGATCCAGTTTTATCAAACAATTTTAGAGGGGTGGTACATGCAGAAAGAGCTCTTAGCAATGAAAGTGGAATGGCAGAATACACTAGGGGCCAGATTCAATAGCCTACACTAAGTGTACACAATATGTATTCAATAAAATTCTTATGACATTTTTTGTGCTTTCTAGTCACTCAGAAAGATTACACTATGTGTACATGAACGTGCAGCCAGGTAAAATATACTATGATAAGTTGTGTAACATTTTTAATAGGGCTGGTTTGCAGGTGCTAGAAGCTATGGTTGAAGAATATGAAGTCAAGGCTAATACACTTCTAAAGGATTTAAATGTCATGAATGAGAAATTAATCAACAATTCTGTTTTTTTGTCTGTTAAAAAAAGTTATGACAATGTATTTGATGAAGTGGACCAATACTGTTTAAACATTTTAAATAGGAAAATCCATAAGTTAGAAAGGGACTTGAATGAATACAGGGAAGGGTTAGCATACCCTGTGGTATTGAGAAACAAACGAAATGAAGATTACAATAGGAATCGAGTCCAAGCTAATATATACAGAAATGACCATGTAGAACTTCCCACTGAACCATTGAGAAGGAGTGAAAGAATAGCAGAAAAAAGTAGAAAAAATATGCACCAGGATTTTCACTTTCCCCAGGACAGGTTCATGGGGAGGGGGGAGAATTACCAGCAACAGAAATGGAGAAAGACTTAGATTTAGGTATGGACAATAACAGTCCTTTGGATTACAATGGTCATGAAGTGATAAGTCTATATGTAAATGAAGAGGGCAAAAACTACAATTTAGTTAAAGACAAGAATTTCATGATATATAATTTCACAGAAATAAAAATTAAAAAGGAATTTTTTGATCTATTTACAAAAGGTCTCCACTTCATTCCAGCCTATCCTACTGAATTGTCAGAGGCTTTAATAGACTTGAAATTGTTTGTAAGGCAGATGAATTTGATTTTAAATTTCAATGGACAGTCCCACAATTAAACCACATTAACTAGGGCCAGTACCTTTAACCCCCCAACCAACCCATGTCTAAAAGTATTTGAAGAGATGGCCAGTAAGGAAATAAGAAAGATCATTTGTAAAAAAGCGGAAAGAGTTCCGGTGAATATGAAACCAGAAGAAATGTCATTAATACAGTTTCTAAGAAAAGAAAAATGTAGAACTATGAAACCAGATAAAGGAGGGGGCTTAGTTTTAATGTATACACAAGATTATGAAATGCATTTGTTTGATTTATTACAAGATTCTGAAAAATATGAGTTGGTATCTAGAAATGAAGTGAACTTGGCCTATTCCAAAATCAAGTACACTTTAATGGACCATTTACTCCAAGGTTTTGTAAATGAAGAGGTCTATAATTATCTGAATGTTAACAAACCCAAAATCCCAATAAGTTTTGGAATTCTGAAGACACATAAAGGTCTAGAACCATTAAAGTTTAGGCCGATAGTCTCAGGTAAAGGAGGGATTTTGGAACCTATAGGCAAGTTTGTTGACTTCAAGTTAAAAAGTTTTGCTACAACATTGCAATACATATGCAAAGATTCTTGGGATTTTCTAAGAAGCATACAGAGAGAATTCTTCCAAGTAGATTTAATATTAATAACCATTGATGTTGTGGACTTGTTCTCAAGTATACCTCATGAGCAGGGACTGGAATGGTTTAATGAAACACTAGTTAAAGAATCAAATTTGTCAACTAACACTATAAATTTATTAGTAGAATTCATGGAGATTATATTAAAAAATAATTTCATGTTTTTTAATGGAGAAACATACAGACAAAAGAAAGGGGTGGCAATGGGAGCACCATGTGCCTCCATGTATGCTAATATAATATTACATAAATGGGAACAGGATTTTATTTTTTCCACTCAATGGAAAGAATGCATCAAGCATTACACGAGGTTTCTAGATGACATAAGTATATTGTGGACCGGTACCGAGAAACAATTTTTGGAATTTTTTGAATACATCAATTCCACAACCAATTTTTTGTCATTCACGTATGGTATGAGTGATGAAAAAATGAATTATTTGGATGTTACAATTTCCAAGGATCATGTTAATAACAGGTTTACATCTAAATTGTATAGAAAATCCACTTTTTCCAACACCTACTTACACTACGCAAGTGGTCACCCTTACTATCAAAAGAAAGGCATAGTCAAAGGGCAAATGGTAAGGGCATCAAGAATGTCAAGTACCCTAGAACACTTCATGGAAGAATTGTTGGTAATAAAAAATATGTTTTTGGAAAGGGGATACCCTGAAGAGTTGATAGATGTGACAATTAAAGAAGTCATAGAACATAGAGAGAACAAATTCCCCCCTTTATTAGGCTTAGGCCAGACTGGAGAAGTGAAATCTAGTGAAATCAATAATGCTGCTTTTTCTAATAACTATATACACACTTATTCAAGTGATTCACAACAAATCAAAGAAGTGATCAGTAAATTTTGGCCGGTTTTAACAGGACATGAAGAATTAAGTAAACATTCCGAAGCATCCCAAGTTCACTAGACGTAGGGATACTAATATAAAGGAACTATTTGAGAAATTTCAACCACAAGAAAGAATTAGTAACAATAAGAATTTGAAAAAAGGCACTTATAAATGTGGACGTTGTAAGCAATGTATACACATTTTGAACAGAGACTTCTTATACACCCCCTCCAGGAATTTTTGTTTCAAAGCCAACATTCATGCAAACTGTGCAACGCAAGGAATAGTTTACTTGGGACATTGCACCAAGTGTTTCAGTTTTTATGTAGGCAAAACAGAAAGGTCTCTGAGAAAGAGAATTTACGAGCATATGTATGAGGTCTCTAGAAAAAAAGACACAAATGCCTTTTACAAACACTCAATTTCATGTCCTGAAATGTCTATAAAATTCATTGTGTTAGAACAGGTGCAAATGGATAGTAGAGGGGGAGACTGGGAAATGCATTTAGAATATAAGGAACTTTTGTGGCAGCTTAAATTGGATGCTGCCACAAGTCCCGGTCTAAACGACAGTATAAACATAAAGAGTGTCCTTAAACTAAGAATGGCCAGATTGTGATTTACAAGTAAAGAGATGTTACTATATATGAACATTTAATCATTTGAATAAAATATGTTCTTAGTACAGTGGATTAATAAATTCATATATTCATAAATTTCACAACAATACATTGATTGCAAGTAATTTTTATAGGTATTGTATTATTGAATGACAGTTTAGAAAATATGTATCAAGCTAATTGAAAATATACATTTAAACTTTTTTAGTATTTATATAATATTTATTTATTCAACATATAGTATATAGATTTATTTATAAGAAATGCATGGTTCTATGTTTGAAACAAGTTTTTACACATAGATCTACAGATTTTGGTACATTTTTAAATTTTTATGAATTAATTTAATGACAATACACAGATAATTTGATCCAATGAATTTTGTATAAAGTTTTATATTCTACGTATGTCAGTATTAGTGAATTGTACAACAGTGGTAAGTGGATGAAAAACAGATAGGCTTGAAACCAAATGTATAGCTTTAAAGCTTAATTAGTATAGCTATCACATGATGGTTAATGGACCTCATATATACAGCCAGATTTTCACTGATATTTCATCTTGATAAAGCTTGGCAATGGGACCAAGCGAAAGCGCTTGATTTAAACTGTTGTTATTTGTTTTTTATTTTGTTGAAGTATTGTGCTGAATAGCAAGATTTTAAAAAGTTTTTAGACAAGAGCATTAAAATTATCTACCACGTTCCTCCATTGACTGGTTCTTTGAGCAGTGGAAGGGTTGCTTTGGTGTTTTGCTGCTAACATTTCGTACATGAAGTCTACACTTTGTGGTAACCTTTATGAATCTCTGCTGATATTTAAAGCTGCAAGAATATTAGTAGGAAAACTAAAATTAGGATGAAGAAGGTGTGAGTTATGTCTGTGTTGTCTGTTCACTCAGAACTGTGTACAATTAGTGTAGGCTTTATTCAATTTGGAACTGCCTCTACAATCCCACTGGGATTAAATTAGCAAACTTGCAACTATGGAAAGTACATATTCCCAGTGTGAAAGCTTGTTTCTTACCTTTTTTTTTTTTTTTTTGAAGATCAGTTCTGACATTAAATGTTATCTGGTCTAAAACAGGCTCAGATGTTTCTAGGTTCTTTTAAGATAAAAGCTGCAGTAATAAAACCTTTTGGAGTGGAAGTAATGTCTTTCTTTCAACAAAGAACTAGTCAGCCACATGGGAAAAAAAAGCTGCAGGTACAGTTCTAGACAGCTGACATACCTGTCAAAAAATCTGGACAAAGCCAAAAATAATGGGGGGGGGGCAAAAGGACCAAAAATAGGGGCAAATTTTGAATATACCTCTTATAAACTTAGAAAGTTGATAGAATAACTGCTTTTGTGTTAACATGCATTTTCTAAAGAATTTGAAGTCTAAAGCACAAATATGTGTCATTATTTAGTGACTTCTATCCCTAATGATTTGCCAGAAAAGCAATAGAACAGACCAAAAATTTGAAGCAAATATTTAGACTTTCTGTGAAAATCTGGACAGTTTAGAGGTATAATACTTGGATTTCAGCCTGGAAAGAACAGTGCCTCAGTGAATTCTGTTGTTGGAGTTTGCAGGTGGATGATGACCATAGTTGTGGGTGGGGCTGCAGGGCTGATGTCAGCATATAAATATGTCACAAAACGTGCTGCTGTGATGTCAGACATTCTAGATCACTGAGATGAGTAAGTTTGGCATCAGTTTTGGATAAGAGAGTATATCAGAAATACAGAGCAAATCAGGTAAAGATATATTTATTGCATCTTACAACAGTGAATGAGAGTTTGTGCCATTACTTTTGCTTGGTCTGGTATATATATAGTATTTTATTTGTATTATAATAGTGTTGAATATATGTTCTGACTGATCTCTGTCATTCTCTAAATGTATAAATCGCTGAATGTGTATTTAACATGCAGCATTTCTGAAAATTGTTCAGGGAGCTTCTGTCTTTCTATGACTAATATACACTGAAATTTTTTTACATGGACTAGTGAACATGGAAGTTAGAATTAAGTTTGTTTTACCACAGTTTTGTGGAAATATGCGTTGTCTGCAGCATACCAGATGATGAGGAGAATCAGAGACAATGAAAAGAATTAAGAAAGGAAGAGGTTAAGAGAAGGAAGGGAAGAAGATATAAAAGTTAAAAAGACTAAAGTAGTAGATATTAAGGCCAGCTCTGGTAGAGCTTTTAGTTGAGTCTAGAACAGAAGCTGCTGTTATATAAGTTTTTTTATACCCCAAGCAGACTTTATATCATTTTTTTCTCAGATAGGTAGCAAATGCTTTAGGTGTGATGAGTAAAATAGAAGTAACTGGAATGACTTGGCAGATTTAAAAATTTCCTTTTAGACTACTTTTCCAGAAATGCTGGGAAACAGGATCTGAATTGTCTGGACACAGTAAGGCCTTACTAAATGTAATACTATTAGCTGCCAAAAAATGCAATTACTAGAAAATGGAAATCAAAATCTAAACCAGATGTAAAAGAGGTACTAAATTAAGTTAAAGAGTTAAAAGAACTGGAGGTGAGATCTTTTGAAAAGGAAGCAAGCATATATGGTTTGTTTTATTTTCTATTAATGTATGTGCACCTGTGTCTGAAGGGATAATTTAATAAAAATGTTTAAAAAACACAGAAATTATTTTGAATGTACACATAGACACACACACACACACACACACACACACACACACACACGTGTGTGCGCAAACACACACACACACACACACACACACACACACACACACACACACACACGATTACACTTAATGCCCAAGGTCTGAATGGCCTGAGATATATTAGGAGCTCCAGAAGTTTACAGGGGAATTTAAAATGGTAGGCTGTGCCATCCTTATATTTATTAAACAAAACATTGTTATGCTTTTTGAAATTTGTTTGTCAATTTTATACAGGGGCAGTCTGAGTTATACATAGACATTTAGAATGGAGAGTATAGGGATCTTAGTGCTGGTGTAAATATCAAAATATATTTCCTCATCTGCTTACCTTATCATATTATATTTGTGCTTTTTGTCTACATGCCATTCAAAGAGTGTGAAGGGAAATGTACTGTACTATGTAGGTATTGCAGTGATATTTTTCTCGAAAGTTAAATTCAGCAGCATGCAGATATTTGAAAAATTTAGGCACAGTGACTCAAGTCTGTTGAATGTTGTTTTACACTGGTTAATGCCTTTGAAGTGATGGAAGTTATTTGTATGGAACCTGTTATAAAATAATTGTTGGGGGTTCATTGAAAAGGGCTTGCCTACACGTTGGCTAGCTTAAACCGGATGAGATGCCCTCTGTCATGTGCCACTCAGTGAAGCCTAGACATCCTCACTGCTGTTTTCCTTAAGAATTCTCTGCTGGTGTGGTTTTGCTGTGACAGTGATCTCTGTCTTTAGGTTGATTACCCTAATGCATGTCTGTATGGCCATAGAATTGGTGTATATAAGTTCAATGGGTGTGTGGGTCTTGCCAACCACATTGAAGGCAACACGGGGGGACACGTCTCCCTTGCAAAAGTACTTTATTTTGTTTTTCATCCAGATGAGACTTCGACCAGGTGTAACCTCACTAGAATGTTACACAAGTAATAGCGGGAGCTATTGGAAAGTCAAATATAGTATGTAGTCAGGTGTGTGTGTGTGTGTGTGTGTGTGTGTGTGTGTGTGTGTGTGTGTGTGTGTGTGTGTGCACTTATGTCTGTGTGTGTCTGTGAGTGTGTGTGTGTGTGTGTGTGTGTGTGTGTGTGTGTGTGTGTGTGTGTATCTGAGTGTGTATCTGTGTGTGTGTGTGTGTGTGTGTGTGTGTGTGTGTGTGTGTGTGTGTGTGTGTGTGTGTGTGTGTGTGTGTGTGTGTGTGTGTCTTTATGTGTTGCACACATTTGAGATTGAAGGGGTGCTACAATATCATATTTATAGGTGTCAGCATCTGATTAGATAGCTGTGCCAATAAGCTGTACTGGATATAAACAACTGATAACTGCATTTATTTCAGGAAGTACTGGATGTTACACTGAACATAACAGTGCAATATATGTGACCTCTTGATAGAAAGACCCTCTGCTGGTTGATACCATGTTACAGTGCTCATATGGTGGATAATTGGCTGTAAGTTTTAAATCATATAGATCTGTAAATAAGATTTTGTTTCTTTCTACAAGGATTTAGAGGTGCTGCTTTTGACCCACGTTTGATAGGCTACTCAGATGAATCACAAATCTGGCAGTAAGGAATATATTTTGTAATCATTATCAGAGATACTCATGGTCTGCTGTACTGTCTTTCCTCTTGCAAACATCGTTGGAATAAACCCATATGCATGTTATATTAATTCTGAACAAAGCTTATGCTGGCAGGTGTTTTATGATAGTTGGGAGGACATAAACTAATGTAATGAGTCAAGTAGTGAAAATGAAGTCTGCTATTTATTACCACATGCATTACCATTAAAAGGCATTTGTTGTTTACTTTTCAGGAAGTTAATCTAGACAATTTCTTGAAGCCTAACTCTGCCTTGTGACACAGGCAGAAAGAAATACTTTGCAGAATAACTGAGGCATACTCTGGCATTTGACTTATGACTGTATTTATCAGACCCTTGCTTAAGCAGTGTGATGTACTGGGTCTCTATTAAATTATTGAAAGCTCCCGTGAACGAACAGCATTTCATTGAATACGGCGTTCATCGATTTCTGCTCTTGTGGGGCCCCCCACACCCCCCGCTAATTATATATACCATCTCTGAGATTGCACTACAGTGAGGAAAGGGCAAATTTCCCGATTCTCCCTGTATCATGATCTCACTATGAACAGCTCGGTGAATGGCATGTTCAATGTAAGAGCACCGAAAATGCTGTTCACTGAACAGTTTTTTCGATAATTTAATAGGGACCCGATGTACTGTGGAATGATTACTTCTTAACATCAAGATGACAAGCTTGGATTTGGATGCTGTATAAGAGCTGTTCAATGGCTTCTTTAGGTTCTTTGATTTATGTATCTTGTCAAGAACCAGTTATTTAACATGCTGTGAAAGAAAAATATAAAAGTTATATTAAATGGCAAACAATAAATGGCAAAATGCCTCTATAAGGAGTCACTCAGAAAGCTCTTTTGTCCGACATACATGAAAAAATAGTACCCTGAGGCAACTTCAACATGTCTGAATCATTTCCAAATGTTCCATTGTTGCCTTATTCTTTACCATTGTGCCATGTTTAGAACCGCATTATAGTGAAAAATAGCATACCTCCCAAATGTCCCAGTTTTAACAGAATGTCCAGATTTTTGTCTCATGTTTTTGGTCTGTTCCTCATAACATTTGTGGTTTTCTGGCAAATCACAGAGGATTAAAGTCACTAAATGGTGAAAGACATTTGAATTTCAGACTTTACATCCTTCAGGAAATCCATATCAATGCAAAACCTGCTTTTCTATCAACTTTCTAAGTTTATAAGAGCAATATTTAAACTCTGTCCCTATTTTTTGGCCTTTGTCCCCCATTATTATTGGCTTTGTCCAGATTTCTTGTGCTAAGAGGTTAAGAAGTATGAAAAACAGGCAGCGAGATTTCTGCATGCATAAGGTACTGCTCTATAATACAGCAGTAAGTAGACAAACAATTTACTAGTATTTTGTGCAAAACAAAAACATGGTTGGTTGTGACAAGGTGGCAGGACAGCATCTGTGTAAATGCAGACGACCTAGAGCTATTATCAGTACATGCATATATTTGGACAAATAAAACAGGAAGGAATGCTTGACTTTCTGCAGGAGAGCACCAGTGCACTCATTTGTGTTGGTTTAATGTTGGTGGTGATGAGTTACCTTCAGCATTGTACAGCTGATTTAACTAAACACTTTCCTTTCCCCCTTCTTGGCCTAGTCCTCCTATGATTATAAAGCCGTTATCCTTTATAGACCCACTTGTTCTTGTTCCCATCAGCAATGAGAGACACTGAAAATGAGAGGAGAAGACTGTATTCTGTGGTTATGAGGAAGTCAGGAGGTTTGAGTTGTGTATGCTCCTTTTCACTTCTTCAAAGAGATACAGTGCATTGTTAAGCCCATTGGGTGCCTTCACACACATTGATCCCTGTTTTAGTACAAAGCACTGTTTGGCAGGCTGAAGCACACAGTACTCACTAATCCCCTGCTACGGTGGCACCTGATGTCTACCAGGTGTCAGCAACATGGCAAACAAAGTCACCTTTCTTCCCCCAAAGTGGCTGAACTAGCCTCAGCCATTGTCTGACATACGTACCTTCCAGTCAGCCACACTGACACAAGCTAGACAGCAAGGGAAGGAACAGGAAACTGTGGAAACTCTGATGCAGTCAATGCTGAGGAATGATAGGCTAGTGAGTTCCCATATGACAGAGCAATGGATGCCACAGGATGAAATTGAAGAGAATGTGCCACTGTAAGATGCTATAGAACTTTCTATAGAATGCCTGCAGGAAATGGAAAACAAAAATGTGCCCCCAGTTTAGACGAAAATGAGCTAAGAGAAGAGTTGCTTGATTTAATAGAGATAGATATATTAAGATCAATGAAAGAAATAGACTGCAGAAGGCCAAGCAATAAAACCCAAAAAGTCAGAAGTTTGATATAACAAATGAACACATTAATTAGGACTGTCCATAGAGATCCATGCAATAGTAAGTAAACAGGATATATTACTGTGCAGCTAATTTAATAACTGATAAAGGTCTACCACAAGAACACAGGATAGTGAGGGAAAGGAAGGGGAGAAATCGAATACCATCATGGAAATATCAAATAGAGAAAATTCTAAAGCAACTAAGACAATAAGTGTCATTGTTAGAACAATATAGAAGAGGGAACAGATCAACAAAAATGCTAAGAAAGATAGATGAGATAAAAGCAATGTGTAGTATTAGAACAGACCAGGCTCTATCATGCACTATCGCAAATAACAAACTAGAAATCTCAGGACAGGCAAAAAAAACTTAGAAGATACGCAGACAAATATAAAGGAAAAGTACAAAATAAGCAATTTATTGATGACCCAAAAATGTTTTATAGAAAATTGGAAACAAGGTAAAAGGAATTGAAAGACTGCCAAAAAAAGAAGAAATAGACACATTTTGAAGAAGTATCTATGAAGATCCTGTGGAACATAACAAAGACGCTAAATGGTAGAAGTAAAAGAAATAATAAGACGTTTAAAGGTAAACTTAAACCAAAAGAAGAACTAGAAGGTCAAGGAGAAAACTTCAGTTTCAAAAAGATGATAGAGGCACTAATAATTCTTACCATCTTCGGCCTTCCAAAAATTCACAAAGATTTAATTGATCCACAGATGCGCCCTATTGTGGATGCACTGAATTCTATTACTGCTCCTCTTGCCAAGTTATTAGACTCTAAATTAAAATTTTTGCTACAACAAGAAGTTACTATGGGGCTGCCTTTGGAGGCCTCTTTGCAAACATTGTTATGTTAGAGTTGGAGAAACATTTTCTGTTTCAGAGTAAGTGGTCTGAAGCCTGTCGATTATACCTAAGGTACCTGGATGACATATTTATTGTGTGGAAGGACAGTAGGCAACTAATACCTAGTCTTATCAATACAGCTTTTCTGAGATTTTCTCACAAGGTAGGCTATAACTGTATGCATTACTTATATGTAGAAATTCAGAAAGATGTCATCCAGAGTTGTTATACTTCAAGGATCTATAGAAAACCCACTTAATCAAATACATTTTTATATTATAGCAGTTCTCATCCCTATAGTCAGAAATAATTGGTACTAAAAGGTCAATTCATTAGGGCAGCTCGTATGATCACTGCTTTTATTGATTTTCTTGATGAGTGTGAATTCCTTAAAAACACGTTCCATAGGCGAGGCTATCCTGAAGCCTTTATTGATAACATCAAGTCTGAAGTTATTATAAAAAGGTAGAACAAATATTTTCTTCCTATAATAGGTACTATGGTAGGCTGTAATCCCCTTTCTCCTGCTGAGTCCAATACTGGCAGTGTTGTCACAGAATCATCTAGTGAATTACATATTTTGCTTATGATATATGAATATATATATGTTGCTGACATATTTTCTTGGATTTTTATATTTTTATTTTAATCTCTGGAAATGATAATTACTCAGTTATCCATAGGTCAGTACATCTTATTCTCTATGTTTGTGCTATCACTATAATCCCCAGGATTCAGCAAGCTCTGCACAGTGTGCAGGAATAGTGCAAGAGCTGCTGCATGCAATATGGCCGAGGAACGATCCAAGAATGAGCTCCCGGGATGTGCACAAGCGCTCCAACGCTATTCCTGCATGGACACCACTGGTCAATGCTAATTACTCCATTTTCAGGTGAAAACCATGCAAATGAGGTGAATTAGCAATCCAGGAAGCATGCAGGCATCTGTGCAGGAATAATGAAACCTGCAGAAATGTATTTGGTTACTAACCGAATACATTTCTGCAAATTACAAAATGGAGGCATGACAGCTCCAAAGAAAGCATGTATTCAATGCAGTAGGCATTCCAATGGCCAAATATATGGCCATTGGCATGGTAAATAGTTGCAAAATTATAAAAAAATAACTTTTTTTTTTTTTTGGCCGATTTCGGCCATTTAAGAGTAGGGCAGCAGTGCGCAAATGGGAATGGCCAGAAATTTTTAAAAAGCTGAAAATAAGCTTCTAAACCAAAATCAGAATTCTGTCATAATAGTCAATGGCATGCAGAAGACAACAATACCATTGAATAGTGGTTGCTAAGGGGGAAGGCTGAGTGTCAGTCTTGTAACTATGCATTAGCAGTCAGTTTTATGCAAATGAGGGAACTGATACTGAATCACAGATTTCTCCTCAGTGTTAGTTTGCATCCAACCGTGTAAGTGCAGCAACACCATGGTATAAGCCTAAGAGGTAGATAACCTCATAAGGGGGAGTGTCATGCATGCTGTAAGCTTATTGGAGCTCTGTGGCCCGTGTTTGCCCTTAGCTAAGCACAGCTAAGGAAGGGGGTGTGTCTGAGGCTGCCTAGCAGTATTTACACTGCCTAAATGGGTGTGCGCGCCCTGCACCAGGTTTAAAAAAAAAAAAAAACAGGAAACAGCAGCTCTGTTCACATCTGAGCATTGGGTATGCGCAGCGCACCTTGGGGCTTAAACGAGAAGGGAAAACAGCAGTAGGAAGGCAATCAAGGAGAACTAGCATAGCTGGCAGGTGAAATGTATCAGAATCAGCCAATTACACAGGCATCAGCCCAGCCCAGCACACTACTATAAACTATGCAAACACCTTTCACTCTAGTTTTTCCCACAAACTCTACACCACCGGTGTACACAGACGGGGAGATTTTACCAGATAAAACTAACAAAATGATATGGGCTGCTGTCACTCTCATACATAAACATGTGGAAGAGGCTGAGGGTTGTGAGGATGAGAATTCTGATGATCAACCCACAGTGAGGAGAAGGAGAAGAGTGTACAGACCCAGGGTAACCTACCAGGGGCTACATGAGCTGGAGATAGTGGAGCGCTATAGGGTGGACAGGGATATCCTACAGCAAATTATTGAGCTGTGCCAGCCATGCCTTACACACAGAACCAATGGAGGGGAACCCATCCCAGTGGATACCAAGGTATGTGTAGGCTTAAGAATACTAGCCACAGGTACCTTCCAAAGGCCAACTGGGGATATCATGGGATCTCACAGTCATCAGCATCCAGGGTACTCCACCAATTCCTGGATGCCATGTCAGCACATGCCAGTGAGCACATATATTTCCCCAACACCCATGAGGCGTTGACTAGAAAAATGCGTCTCTTTCACCAAATAGCAGAATACCCTGAGGTAGTGGGTGCTATAGACTGCACGCACATACACATCAAAGCACCACCTGGCAAGCAGGGTAAGGTCTACATAAACCGCAAGGTCTTCCCCTCCATCAACTGCCAGGTCATGTGCGATGCCCAGGGCATTATAATGAATATGTGTGCTGGCATCCCTGGAAGCTAGCACAACTCACACATTTGGCATCTGACACAGCTGTACCAGAGATTTGCCAGTGGGGACATCTCATATGGCAACCTACTGGGGGATGCTGGTTACACACTGGAGCCGTGGCTGATGACACCCATCAGAAATGCACCATTTTGAAGTACACGCACAAATGAGAATCATAATAGAGCACGTATTTGGGATGCTCAAGTCACGGTTCCAGTGCCTGGACATATCCGGTGGAGCCTTGCAGTACTCTCCAGCTACCTGTACCCAAATTTTCATTGTATGTACCATGCTACACAATATGATCCTGCAGAAACAGCTGCAGCAGGAACAGCATGGGGCAGGGCCACACAGCCCCCCACCATTGCCAAGGTCAGCACAGGCACAGAGTGACTCAGAGGAGGATGAGATAGCTTGCATGTTCATAAAAGTCCTGCTGCTGTTGTTAGGGGCTTATTTATCCAGAGAATTTCCTGAGTACTACTACCAACTTCATTTTCCACTCATTTCTGTAACTCTCCCAGCCACTCTAATGTACACACACACACACACACACACACACACACACACGCACACACGCACACACATGCACGCTTGCGCATGCACGCACACACACACACACACACACACACACACACACACACAATCCTTTTGTTTACTGTTGTACTTTTATCCTTTTGTGTACCTGCTTGCTCATTTGTTTGTTGATTGGGGTCTATTTAATTTTGTGGTTTTATTAGATTGAGAATTAAGGTTCTGTTTATAAAGTGCTGTTGTTACTTTGCCAAAAGGGAAGGATTTGAATTTCAGAAGTATAAACAGCAAGGAAGCTGGCAAAAAACTGTCCATTTTTTAATTGATAGCTAACTGGCTTTGTCAAGTAAACTTATGTGATATTTCAATTTGCAAAAAGTACAGTAAAGAACCTAAAGATTCATTTTATTATGATTTGTAAAGATCATCTTTTATCTGGGGGGTCTATTCTGGCTAGAATGGCATAACACTTTTGCCTGTTTCTGATCTATCTGCAAGGGCTACGAACCAGGAAATTTTCCATGATCAGAATATAATTTTTTTCTCTCTTGATTTTATCTACTGCATGTGGTGTTCCAGGAAGAGTGACTGATTGCATGAAATGTCAAGGTATAAAAAGTGAGTGTTGTTTTGATGGTTATTTTCTAGAAAATGTGTGACAGACCAGTTTGAGAGCAGTTGTGACTATGCTTAGTTCCAAAGATCACTGAGTAGGCCTTTGATGGCCTGATTACCATTTGGAGCCAGTATGCCAGACTACTGAGGTCCTGCTCTAGTTGTCTTTAATGGTTTTGAGGGAGGGTGAAAGTATGCAGACCACCATGTTGTCAGTGTTCAGAGTTAGAGGACATGGAAGTTGTGAATGGTGATGGGGGCAAGTAAAATAACTATATTCAGAAATAACGGTGAAAAATAAAACTGAAGCCCAGATGTTCTAGTACATTTAAGCAATGCATTGTAGTGAATAAAAACAGTAGTATTAGAAACATCTCCACATTTAATTTACAAACCTCATGACCGAAGATGAAAAACATAAGTTGCATAATACATCACCAAAGCGGAACAAGCAGCACCGCAAGTGAACCACACAGGCATTCTTACAATGTTCCTGCTGTACCAGCTCCAGTCAGTGACTTACCACTGTCTGTGCCCTAAGAACAAATGCGGTTGCTATATCAGGTTATGTGAGTTTCCTGTGGCTGAGAGATGATTTAAAGATGAAGCAGAAGTTTAAAAACATGTTGGCAATGAACTGTATAATGTCTGTATTTAATATTAGTCTGGGAGCAGTTAATTTTATTTTAATAAAATAAATTAGTATTTTAGTTTGATACAAGTTCAAATAATATAAATAAACTATTGTTCTGGTTATATTTTGTGTTTATTATTTTGTCTCTTCTTCAATTTGCATTTAAAACTGTGCATCCCACAATTCCACTGGAGTGGGTGGGGTTACATAATTGTGTATGCAAATTTATGTTAATCAGAATACAGATTTGTGCCTATTTTTCATGGCCTTTGTCCAGATTTTTGATGTTTCCAGGTTGAGAGGTATGCTTACAACATACACCGTGGAGACAGACCAAAAAACAAACAGGAGGGGGAAGTTCCAGACATGGGGACAGAATGTAAGTATTGCTGTTCTACATTTGACTAATGTTGGTTTAACAGGATTTGTGTGGCTATAGCTGTTTTACATGATTTAAAGTCTGGCATGACAGTGTTATGTGGCTGAGGAAACTCTCACCTGTAGGGCTATCTGCAAACTGTCCAGAGTTTGGAGTCTTACATGTGTTGTGTTACTCACACATTTCCTATCTTTAGATATGCAGTAGCATACTCTGATGACTGCAGTCAGTACATGGAGACATTCATGTGAGGTACTGACTTCATATCCCTCAGAAGAGATAGGTCACAACAAACCGTGTTACACCAGGAACTTTCTCAGATTATCACAGCAATATGTGGAGTGGTGTAAAGATGTATGTCACTAAGTAGTGTAAAGTATGTGAACTTGAAACCTCTGCTCCTCCAGTTATGTACCCTCAAAAGGACCATACTTAGTACCTCATTACACCTCTCTCTCCAATGTGTCTACTATGCATTTGAACAATTTTATACAAACAAAAAATGTTCATTGTTGACCTATTGAACTATATCAATGTAAAATTGTTACTTAGCTTCTTCTTGATGCAACTTTAACTTTATGCATGTGCCCCAACATATGTGAATCGTTTTGCTATAACTGCTATTATATCAATATTGTTTAAAATTGTACTTGTTTTAAAATGTATTACTGGAGCTTTTCTCCTCGGGTCTCCACTGAAAATGGGCCACAAGCCCAGTTGGACAAACCCGGTTAACAAATGTCAATAAATAAATAAAATAAATAAATAATAAATGTCAATATTGGTGCTGTGTTTGTGCCTCTGTCCCCAAGTCTGTCACCCTTTGTCCATATGTCATGCAGTAAGAGGTGCATATGTACAGTACATCATTATTTACTGACATCATACCTGGTAACAAGCCAGTGAGATATCAGAGTGCTAGACATGTTATGTACAGTAGGCCTCATATTTGAGGACAAAACCTGGACATTCTGTTGTAGTGTGTACAGTAGTGAGGTTTGTGTACTTATGGTGACTGTTGAAAGAGTGTGTATTGTGAATATGTTACTTGGTCTGTGTACAGACTGTGGTAGATCTCATTGTCCTTGGTCCTGTTCTATCTGATGTTGCATGCTGCTCTAGTTTATGGTACCCTATCAGTGTACATGTTTGTAGGGCCAGACTGACACATGTCCCATACCACAGCCAGGCATCAGACTACACTGTGTATTGGCCCAGTATATATAGGGTTACTGTGTGAGTGGCTCATATGAGGGTGGTGTTGTTCACACAGTACATATACTGTAATATTACTTAGGCTTACCATAATGTGACTGTGACTATGTTCGGATTGGTTGTGGGTATGAACTTTCACACTGGTGTCTGTTACTCCATGCTGTTACATGCCTGTAGTGCCGACTATATTTGCAAGTACATGTGTATTTCCCCATAGGAAACTTGGGTCAGTGTTGTGACAGTCTGACTGTAGTTTGCACAGTGCTTTCTGACATGCCTAGCAACTCAGTGTATTTACCTAGAGTGATGTTACGTCCAGATATTTGTCAGATGAACTGTTGCCTGGCCACCATATCTGTTGTGTATGTCTGACAAAGCAGTGGAGTGGTGTAAAGATGTATGTCACTAAGTAGTGTGAAGTATGTGAACTTGAAACCTCTGCTCCACCAGTTAATGTGTGGTAGGACAGACAGGACTGTGATAATGCATCAACTGTGTGAGCTTATCTATTCCAGTATTTATGTGATATCCCCATTTACATGGCTGTAAACATGCACTTTGTCAGGCTTGGTTCACACATCTTGCACTAAGGGGTTCAGTGTATACCTCTTCACTGACCAGATTGTGTCAGACTGTCCACGTTTATTGGTCATATCTCTGTTGTATTCGACAGGATAATTACTGTGATTTGTGTGGCACTTCACTATGATGATCTTATGATGTCTGTCAGTAAATGATGACGTACATGTCAGTATCAGAAGTGACTTCCCACACATGTCTGTTAATACAACCCCTGTTACTGTAGCAACATTCCACATTTATACCTGCAATACTTACATGATACCCCCTTGCACTAAGAGGTTATGACTACTGGTGCTGAGGTATGACTCCAGTACAATGTTATTATCACGAGCCACAAACTTATAAAATGAATCCAGAAGCACAAAAGTAATCAAGCGGACAACCGGAATAATAGATATTTGGTAAAATTTATTGGTATCCATTCCTATCTCGTGGGTGAAAGTCAAAAATTCAGTAGTGGCATTTATGTATTTCATAAATTCATCTATCAGTTCTATAGGGCCATTCCAAATAAAAAACAGATCATCCAAAAATCGACTATACAAATCTGTGTATTGCATGAATTCTGATTGAAACAAATACCTATACTCCCAAACTGCCATAATCACATTGGCATATAATGTACCTATGGGGGAGCCCATTGCTACCCCCTTCATTTGTTTGAAATACAGTCCATCATGGTAGATGTAATTGTTTGTCAAAACTAACTCTAATAAATGTACCAGTACGTTTAGTTCATCCTGAGGTATAGGCACTATTTCTGAAAATAAGTCAGTAAACCAGATTAAACCTAACTGCTGTGGTATGCAAGTGAATAAATCTTTCACATCCACTGTAATGAACATAATTTGATGTACATTATTTATATGTAAGTTGTTGACCTTAGTGAGAAAATCCCAAGAATATTATTTTCATATGTTTATATATATATATATATATATATATATATATATATATATATATATATATATATATATATATATATATATATATATATATATATATATATATATATCCATATCCTTATGTGTAGACATGACTGTTGTATATACCTTCCCAGATGTATCACACCATATTTATCTAATATGTATATATTTAGATATAACAACATACTTGATTCAACACTACCACTAACAAGTACTACACAATTGTAGAAGTAAAAGCAGTTGTACAATACTATTCAGTATGTGTACTGACAAATATATTGGAAAACACAACAACCATTTTTACAGCTGTGATGGCTTAGTGGTTAACTGCTGTGACTATTGTGTACAGGGTCCTGGGTTCAAGACCTACAAGGGCTGTTTATTTTTTTGCTAGGCAGAACAAGGGCTGTTGGATACAGAGTGGTTAAGACAGTTTTGAGCAGCTTTAAGTGTGTTTGCGTGGGTTTGGCCGATGGTAAGCGGTGCTAACGTACAGTTAAATGAAAAGCCATGTAGGCTTCACTTACCAGTCCGCAAATCAGTTTAGCATTTACATTTAAGCAATGGTTACACCTGTTAAGCATAGCTTAAGCTTGGTAACCAGTGATCACATTTCAGTCTGATAAAATAGGAGGGTAATGACATCTGTAATAAGTGTATTTAATTCCATGTACATAGCATGCTTCTATATGCTGTCATTGCAGTAGCAAGGGGTGTGAGTATACTGCCTGGGACACCTGAGTATATATGGCTAGTACAACAATCTTTTCCTTTTGTATGTGTTTCATACATAGGTAGTATCCCAGGTTATATGCAGTCACACTTGCATGTATTGTATCATTATGTTACTACTGTTAACAGTGCTTTCCCAAGTAAGAGTATATTGCAGATTGTAGTACTGGAACCATACACCCTGCATGCAAACTGGACTCTGAGTACTGACTATCATGTTCTTGGTGTGTGAGCTGTATGTTATTAAGTACTTGCTACTGGATATTGATCTGATATGTGGATATTAACTGTAGACTACTATGTCTATGGGACATGTCATTGAGGGCTGCTGTCATGTTGTAATGGCATAACTATCAGTCTCAGATGTCTATCTGTCAAAACATTAGTCCTAATGCATAACCTGTTGGCTAGCTGATTTCTGTCTGTCCTCTGTACAGATGTGCAGATGTCAGGTATCCATCTGGGCTGCTCACAGGCAGTCTATGCTTGACTGACACTGACATGTCTGCCCAGCTGTGTTATGAATGCCACAGCTAGGAAACCCCACCCTGTATGCACTACATGCCATGGGTACCTCAGTCAACAGAACATGATTAGGTACAAGTCTCCAACCCAGACACTGGCCATGTTATGTAATATATGTTGCATACATGTCAATTGGAGCACCTCACTGGGCCTCTGCAAGAGACAACCAGCTGATTGGATGTTGCATTTAACTGTTACCCTGAGGATCACTCACATGGCATCAGCTGATAGATGGCCTGCTGACAAATGTCAGGTGGCATGATACCACTGTACCCACATCCCCTACTCTTCTCATCTCTCCATGGATAATATCCTGGTATACACCTAGGAACACCTGCACCTATGGACCCCAATACTGACATATGTGTCAGTGTGCATTGCTGAGAATAACAGTCTTTGTGTGTTTGTAAACCTGGAGTTGATAATACCCTTAGGACCTTCTCACACACTGCACCCCCCATTGCCATAGTTAGAAATGGCTGCTGCTGTAATGCACATTAAATGTACCTTGCCAGACTATTCACTCTATGAGCTACCTGGAGCTTGCAGTACCAGCACAACACTGTTGTACAAATGGCTAGATAGGCATGGGTTACCTTCTGAATCCTGGCAAATGTGTGTATGCGTGCAAGTGTGTATATTTGTAGGATATAGCATTCTGAGGCCACATTCTCCAAATACAATACACCTGGCCATACAGTATAAGGCATAGTGATGTTGCTGACATTAGGAGAGCCATGACAAACCATCACCCTATTATCCCTTTGGCATGTGCAATAAATGCATATCCCTGTAATAGCACTGATGAGACAGACAAGGGGTTGTATTGCAGTCCTTGTCAATATGTGATTGTGGGTATGTCAGAGTATTATCACAGGTTTCAGTGAGTAAAATATCTAATGTTGGGTGTGGGTGCTGGGTATACTGTCTTTACACCATGGTACCCCCAGTACATGTCCCAAGGTCCACTGTATGAGGACCACTGTCATCACCAACCATACAGGTAACTGAGTACACTATCCAGCCCAATGATAAATGTGCTGTGTGCAAGTTATCTGTAATAGAATGGACTCACTGACAAAGTAGTTAGCACTGATAAACCCAGGTCTCTCAGATGTGTCTATGACTATTATGTGCTTGTCAATGTGTATATGACAGTGTGGCATATTATGCATTGTCCATTAACATCCAATACATCCCCCATTACCATACTGTACAAGACTTGGTGATGTTCCTCACTTATCAAGAGACTCGGGACACATCTCATCCTAAAAGCTGTGTGGTGTGTGCAATTAAGGCCAAACACATTAGTAGCAATAAGTACCTAGGTAGGGGTTCTACTCTCAGTGTTGCCAAGTAAGTGTGTGTGTATGTGAAGGGATCTACTTCAGTTTGCAGAATATGCATGCCCCAGAAGGTCATCTGTCCGAGAACTGACTAGCAAATGCTAACATTTCAAAGGAATCATGTCATGGAAATTCATTCCATCAAAACTAGTAGTAGATGTTTAAATGCCCTCTTCCCCATTGTATAGCTGTACATCAATACTGGAGTTGGTATATATAGTTGGCTGTCGATGTGGACACAGACACCCTCATCGGGGTTATTGTTGTGTGTATCTCCACGCTTAGTCTGCTGTAATACTGTACAGTATATGTTAACAGGTTAGGTAGTCGTCACTCACACTATGTGTGGCTCTACACCACCCTACACCTCCAAAGTGTAGAGCTGTGCCACCCACACCAGCACACCTATGTTTACCAATGCTGAGATTTAACTATATTTGGGAAGGGGACATATACCCTGCCAGTACCATCATTGATGACATTAAAGTAGCAGACTGGTTATTTACTGGTGTGATGTTTTGCCTATTATGTCTTGGTGGAATTACATCGGCTAAAATGGGTTCACTGCAAAATTAAGTACATCCATGTGTACAGTATTCTCTGTGTATTGCATCAACACCAAAGCCTGTGTGTGTGTGTGTGTGTGTGTGTGTGTGTGTGTGTGTGTGTGTGTGTGTGTGTGTGTGTGTGTGTGTGTGTGTGTGTGTGTGTATTATACACAAACATGTGGTGTGTGCCACCCAGTACACTTACCATTGTCCACTGTAGAAGGGCTGCTGACATCACCCACCATGGACTCACCTGTATACACCCCTCAGACCTATCAGCCATGTGGCACATGCAGTAACTCTTATACAGACCTGTTACTTCTGTTCAGCTGTACCCAGTATATGACACAGTCAATGTGTCACCACAGTGCCATAACCCTTGTAGGAAACAACAGCAGACCAACATCCTGCTGACACATAGACACCTACAACACAAACTGAATAGATTATGGAGACCACAATCAGTCGTGTCTATATTATAAGATCGATGGTTGAAAACATTGAACAACATATGGTCGACACCATATGGTCGATGTTTTCAAACGTTGTCCTTATAAAAAGACAAAAGAAAAAAAGAAAAAAGTACCCTAATGGGTTTAAGCAGGGGGCAAGCCCCCCTGCACCCCCCACACACCCCGCTACTTAAATATACTGACTTTGAGACCACACTACATTGCAGTAAATGGAAATCTCCCCTTACGAAGATTGCCATTTATGTGCTCGAGATTCTGAGCGTTCGATATTATCATGCCGACAATGTCAGATTTGACATTGTCGGCTTTCGAGAATATAATATAGAGCCAATCAGTTAGTATTAATAACAGCTATAATACATCATGGTTGAACAGCTACACATCCTGACATGTAAACATTAAACTTCCCTGCTGAAAACATGCTACGCAGCATTACATAGCTGCACCTTAGTACATTCACCCTATGCATCAGAACCATATTAGCCTGTCCCTGCATTGATGGTATGGATGACAGGGATGTGGCACAGATATCATCATATGCACAGGGTGTGTTGTGGGTTTGCCAGAGACGTAGGCTGAGCCATTTGGTTGACATCATGTGTGTGTGTTAGGGTTTTTTTTGTTATTAATTAGGCTGTACAGATGTGGTGTGTGTAGGTATGGAGGTGCCCTAGCTGTGTGTGTGTGTGTGTGTGTGTGTGTGTGTGTGTGTGTGTGTGTGTGTGTGTGTGTGTGTGTGTGTGTGTGTGTGTGTCTATGCACACAGTTCGGCCAAGTGGCTGCCCTATACAGGGGTTCGTTGGACAGCTGCAGACTGTACATGGCAGGGTGTGCAGTTCACCATCTCCAGCCACGGACACAAGAACTGTGCCTGCCAGGAGTTCCACGGGCACTACCAGGTACAAGCCAGATATGCTACTCTCCTCTGATGATGACACATGTCTACTGGATCCGGGTCCCTGTTGGGACCAGCCAGGGCCACGTGCACGTGGCCTGCTGTGTTGTGGTGTGGACAGCACCACCCTTGCAGTGATGGTGCTGGCACTGCCACTACGGGAGCGGCTCTGACTTGCTGCACATCCATGTAGACTTCCACCTGTTGGTGTTGCTGACCTATGTCCATGTGGCTGTTGCCCTACTCCCACCATATGCACTAACATGGACATTGCACAGTCAAGGATTCCCACCATCTCACCAAACCATCTATCCAGGACCTCTGCAAAATAACGGTGGGTACCTGTGAGATCACAGATGTTGGCAATAACAGCAGAATGAGTAGCCCTCTGAAACCTGAGACCCTGTCTGATATAATGTTCCATATGTGCCTGTGCCTTCATGATGGCCTAAAACATGCATCTGGTGACACCTGCTGTGGCACTTCTGCCAGGGGCATGATGGCCAGCAGCCCTGCTATGAGCACCCCTGTACATCTGCCTGTGTGATACCTCACCAGTCATCCGGCTATGGCTGCTGTGTACAGACACACTTGCCATAGTCCTCACACTGTCCTGTCCCATGCCACCACCCGCCAACTGTTCCTCACCTATGGCCATTGGTGATGGGATATGTATAGGCAATGTGACTGTGTGCAGGGATGGGGTGGATAACAGTGGGATGTCAACTGATGGTGCAGCTTCAGCCCCTGACAACCCCACCTGCGTCTCACCATGCCTATAATCATTGTCAGTCTGTATGGACACTAACATCTGTTTGCCTGCAGGAGAGACCCTGACCCACCTCGCCTCCTGTGAGGGCAAAACAGAAAACATACTTTAAGACCTGTACGTCATTGCTTACCTCTACACACACACACACACACACACACACACACACACACACACACACACACACACACACACACAAGTGAGGTGTCTCAAAGATATTACACAGACCTCTCATTACCCAACTGTCAACATGCATAACATATGGCATTCAACAGCATGCACTACAGCTATACTTAATCCCTGTTACCAACATTATACATCTCTGTGATGCATGAGTTGTGTTAGTAGGTGATGCCCCTTCCCCTGGAACACACTGTACCCATGTACAGAGTATTGCTATGCACCTGTTCAACACCCTGCCATGTACTGTGCACCATACATCACAAGTGTACACACCATTGCTGAATGTGTATATGTGTGGCAGTTATGTTTGCTCTGTTGCTCACAGCCCCTATGTGTTTGTCTGACACATACCTGGGTTGATATGAGGATAGATGTCAACAGTGAATGCCTGATGTCCGATTTGCAGATCTCATCATCAGCAGTGCATGTATGAGCAATAAAATCCAATTATACTGACAACCTACAAAGCTTACTGTGGCTATGAGGGGTGTACACATGCTTATTGACATGCCACCCTCTTCCCTGATATGCAATGGGGCCACAATACTGCATATGTTAACATTACACACACTTGATATGTGACATATGACCTGTGCAATCAAATGCAGTATCAAAGAAATGTGTTAGTTGTGCAGATGTTGATTGGGATGCATACAATATGTGGGTTGCATAAGTATGCACACCCTTAACATGATGGCTTGTTGTAGCACCTGTTAAGTGAACTACAGCAGTCACTATTCCTTGAAGGTGTATACTAGCATGGCCCATCTTCACTTGCCATTATTTGGTCACTCCGCCATACAAATGCCCCCCCCCCAACTCTGCCAGAATGCAAGGTCAGCTCATGTGCACAGGCCTTGGAGGTCATACAGTGCCTTCACTATTACTGTGGAGTCAGGGTTATGTCTGGCACAATGCATGACCTTGACTCTGTTTAGATACAGCCATTCTTAGTGAGCTTTGGATGTATGCTTCAGTTCACTGTTGTGTTTCAGGATGACACCCCTCCCCATCCTCAGCCTTTTTGCAGATGCTTGACAACTATGGGCCACACACGAGTGTCATTTTGCAGTGTCCCAAATTCAGAACACCATGTCTAACGGCCTAGTTCCTGCTAATGAACAGTGAACCTACAGGTATACACTGGCACTACCAAGGTACAGATGGGAATGGTGGGCCTGAGGTAGATTGAGGTGTTGCTTGTGCAGCACATGTATCTTTATTAATACTGTCTGTAGGTTTCAGCCTTGGTCTCGGTACACCATTGCACATTGCAACATATGCCTTTGGGAGATTTGATGTTATGTATATGCTACGTGTAGAGAGCCCTGGATGATGTCTCCTGTGGAATAATTCTTCCATCTGATTACCCTAACCCATAGGCCACACTTATGCAGAGTCCAGTTAATTGTCAACGCAGGTACTGCACAGGCAGTACTTGCTAAACATTCCTGAAAGTCCCCAGTGTTGCTTCATTTGTCTGGGCAGCCTACGTGACCAGTTTGCAACATATGCTGTCATCTGTCTTGGATGGGCATCTGTTTATTTTCTACACTAATGGTGTCCCATATTTCATTGTCACATACATGCTTGCCTGCACTGTTTGCCATGGTATATGCAATGGTGAGGTAAGGCTATGTCTCCCACTCCTGAGTGCTACCTTTTGGATATGGGAAACATTCCATGGTTTGTAAGATGTGTGCAAGCCACGGCTGCCTGTGTTGCAGGTGAGTGGGCAAATGTCATGGACATACTTCTTGGACAGCAGAACATTACTTGCTGTGACATTGAGGACCTGTACTTGGTGGAAGGTGCATACTCAAAACGAGTGAATGCTGCAGTACCTCAAAAGCTGCTTCCACAATATGTTGTTTGGAGTGTGTGCACACATGTGCTTCTATTGTTTAAGGTATGTATTCTTCATATTTGTTGTCCTAACATAGGATTCCATCTTACAAATTCATTGCTCATGTTAGGATCACATTACAGGTTGTAGAAGTTGTGGAATGTAGTATTGTGATATGCCTTTATGTAGATCTGTAACAGTTGCCATTGTAATACTGGTATATACACTCACTGTTGTAGCCACTGTATAAGGGTAATGTTTCAGACATGTCCGTACTGTAGGCCATGTGTCCCACCATTATGATAATTTCTGTCCACACATCTTGCACTGACAGTGTTGACTATTACTACCCACATATGTCCTAAAACTGCAACACAATAGCATGTTTGGGAAGGCTGTTCCCAGCAGAACCACCTGTCCTACGTCATCTGGCCATGGCATCAGACCACAGCATGTCTGGGACCCATCCTGGGACCTCATCATCTGCTGGTCCTGCACTACCTTCAGGTGGTACCACCTCAGGGGATGGGGCCTGTCCCCCCGACTGGGAGCGCGCACACACAGGATCCTGTAACCTGAAGTCAGGTCCAGGGTCTGGTGCATAGGGAGCTCTGCAGAGAATTGTGGGATCTGCTACACCACCTTGAGGCCCTCATGACACATGTAGAGGTTCAGCCTGCCCCTCCTGCTCAGCCCCCAGCACAGCCACCTTCAGGGCCATGAAGGTGCAGTGATGACTGCCCATGGGTGGGGACTTCAGTCCCACTGTGTCCATTTTGGGGCTCATGGGCTTCCAATTTCCAAACACCCTCCCTGTCCAAGGTGTTTACCCACCACATGTGTCATATACCGCCCCTGTATGCTGTCTTGTCTGTCATGTCTGTCTTCCGAACCAACCTACCTCCCATATATACCTACTATCCTTTCATAACATCCCACTCTCACCTTAACACAAAAGGGGCAATCTGTTACCAGCACAAATGTCACACCATACATGACTGTCTATTTTGGACCAGCTTACAACTGCTTATGGGTGCCTTAATCACTCTGTGTTTAACAGGCCTTGTTCTGGCCAGCAAATACATTATCAGCCCTTACAAGTGTGTAACCCAGGACCCTGCACACCATAGCCACATCAATTTACCAGTAAGCTATCTGAGCTACAGATATGTGTGATGTGTTCTCAAACATATCATGTAGCACAGTCATTCAACAGTAGGGGAAATGTATGTATGTATGTATGTATATATGTATATATATCCGTATATATCAATGTGTGTGTGTGTGTGTGTGTGTGTGTGTGTGTGTGTGTGTGTGTGTGTGTGTGTGTGTGTGTGTGTGTGTGTGTGTGTTTGTACACATACACGCCTGTGTATATATATATATATATATATATATATATATATATATATATATATATAGTGCCTTCAGACATCAGGTCCACACTCTGAACCTCCTTCCTCAACTGCTGCACTGTTCTGTCTTGCTACAACACAGTGTCACATGTGGACACAGCCTCAAATTGGGGGGGATATGTAGGGACAGATCGTAGATAGGCCTATTACAAACCTATGAAGTTTGTGCATGATACATTTCACATTAGCATGACTGTTCTGAAGGTGGTGGGGTCTGACACTCATGTGTCTATCATGACTTCATTACTTCCACCTTCATCTATTTGCCAGACTAATATACATGTTTGGAGGAATAGAACAAACACTATGATGGCTTACATCTTGTCATTCTATGCAGATATGCACAGTTGACAGGTATGGCCCACTGCCCACAGGGCCAGATGCTATGTCCTTAGCAGCTGTTCAGCAGGACATCATTACAGCAAGTCTTGATGGCACATATCAAGCTTTCAAAATCATCTGTCCCATTATTACAGACCAAGTACTACATTCAATTACATGCTGACATGTTTCACAGTTTTATTAGTATGCTCTTTTCTGTGTTGCACCTCAGGATGTCTCCCTTGTTTTTTTTTCTTTTTAGTATTATTTTTGTTTTTTACTATTATTTCTGTTTTTGCTGTTTTTTGTTTGTTTCTCTCTCTCTCCACTACAGGGATGGAGCTGGTTTGAATAGGTTGCAGCATGATTTTTGTAGATGATGCTTATGATCAGGTGATGGCCTCTGCACCAATTGGTGTTCCCCACTTGCTAATTGCATGCAGCCAGCTGTGTAGTACTTCCAATAGCCAATGTCATAGCAACCCACTACTATAAATGACTACATCATGTGGGCATTGTCCTTTACCTTTCCTGTATGGAAGACATCCTTCCTGTGTGTGGGCAGCAGTGTTACAGACAGCAGGTAGCAGTACCTCTTACAGCAGGACTTGCAGACACAGGCCAAATACATATTTGTATAAGGTTCCAGACCTATGGACAGTGTGAGTATTCCTGTTATATGCATTGAATACTGCTGGTTTTACAGGGTTTGTGTGTACATGCTAGTTTTGCAGGAATGCAGTCTGTCTGCATAGCTCTCAACTGTGGGCCTATCCACATGATGGCCAGAGGATTGGCTGTTATGTTTTGTCTGTTCACCAGGCAGGTCTTGTGTCTGACATATCAGTGGCATTATCTCTGTTGATTGCTATCGGTACATGGCAATATCCATTTGTGTTTCTAACTTCATATTCCTGAGTAAGGGTATATTGCAACCAATCATGCAACACCAGCAGCTTTCATGGTGTATAACAGCAATATTGCAAATATGGCCCTGTGTTCCAGCCTCTGTCCTCCACATATATACCAGGCTTTGTCCAGATGTCATGCAGTAAGAGGTTGTTAGGTATTTGACCTATTATTAGTGCTGGCATTTATATGAGGGCAACAGCTGGACAAAATGTGTGTGACCTTGTACAGTCCGGAGGTCAGTGTATATAACACACTGTTATATGCCCTTGTAAGACATTTTATGGGGGAGGGGTATTAAATGCTTTAAACCTAGGCTGTTACAACATGTGAGGGATATCAGTGTTAAGAAACATTGTGGTATAAGGCTGCACATCTTCATACATTTCACCATGGGAAGAGTGGTGAGCTACAGCTTACTGTCTTACACACAGTTCTGTTTATCAGTGCGATAGTGATGTTTTAAGTTAACCATTGTTATGTAACAGATACATTTACATTGTGACAACTAATACTTTCCCACCTAGGGGTTAAGTACAGAGTGTAATTGGCGGCTGCTGAACTACATCCGTAATTAAGTGTTGATTGGTTCTTATCTTCAAGGCAAGTATTTTTTTACTGTTGTACTACTTGAAGGCCGTAGCCAGTACAGCAAAGTATTTATTTATTTATTTATTTGCAGTTGTTTAACCAGGATAGTCCATTGGGCCAGAAGAACCCGTTTTCAATGGAGTCCTGGGGAGAAAAGCTCCACATACAGATTTACACACAGGTTAATTAAACAAACATAGATTACATAGGTTACATACGAAGCAAGACTAAAATTGATATACACACATAAAATGTATGAAGACTACATAGGTAAAAAAAATTGTTTCAATCAAAGTTAAAACTGTTTTTTTTTTTTTCCATTTTTCCAGAAAGGAAGGAGTTGCTGGATATTAGTAAGGAGTTATATAAGAGAAGAAAACAAGAATTTGTAACCTGGG